>NW_024467537.1:0-174477 GCF_001890125.1 Aspergillus versicolor CBS 583.65
AGGTAGCCTGCCAGGTATGGAAGGGGTGTAGGAGAGGCGATCCCAGCCGAGGCCGGGTTGCCCTCTCTACATATATCCTACGACCCCATCTGAGGTCCGATTTGGGACGCAAACGTTGGGCCGTGCAAAAGTCATTCTGGGGGCACGATTTTGTATGGGTCGAGGGCGGTGGCAGAAAAATCCCCATACAAACTGGGCCGGCACATTCGCCCGTTCGGACGAACAAGCGGGCAAGGGCCAGTTGGCTTCTCTCACGGACATACCCGTTTGGAAGTGCTAGTCGCGTTGTATAGTGTTGAGCGCGTCAAAATAAGCTTCATGTCACGGCCCAGGCCGGACCAGGTCACGGGACTAGCCCTAGCCCTGGCCACGTGCCACGCTAGCGCCCACCGGATATATCTTCCGGCCTCGTAGTCAGTTTAGCAGACCACCCTTAGTTTTCTTTAGCAATCAACTTGTTGCTCAGAGTTGATCCCCAACAGTATCGATGTCTCTGATATATATCGGAGGCATCCATATCTCCAAGCACCACCACAGAGAATCACAGAAATATAGAATTATTATATTAAAAGAAGCCTTTGCATTTGCATAGAAGTATAGGGAAACCTAATTTAATAGGAAAAACCTAAACCAAGGCGTGTGAAGATCCTCATCCAGACCAAAAGCCCAGCTATACATGACACATTCCCTAAGAATAGTAGAGTATAGTTTGGACATGCTAATAAAAATATATCAGTAGATAATACATGTAATATGATTCTGAGGTCATACATAGATAAGGTTTTGCTGATACTGCAGCACTGGAAAAGTCCAACAGGGCACTCACTAGGTTTGATTAGTATAAGAGTATTCTTGAATAATCAAAGCATTGGGGGGTTGGGAGAGTAAAGGGTGGTTAACCACATACCGGCTATCCATATCCCATCTCTGTCAGCCTATATTCTCAAGTCATCTTGCAGGCGGGAAGGGTTAACCACATACAGTCTATCCATATCCCACCTCTGTTAGCCTATATATTCTCGAGTCATCTTGCAAGTAGAAAGGATTAACCACATACACCCTATCCATATCCCACCTCTGTCAGCCTATATTCTCAAGTTATCTTGCAGGCGGGAAGGGTTAACCATATACCTCCTATCCATATCCCATCTCTGTCAGCCTATATATTCTCGAGTCATCTTGCAAGTAGAGAAAAGGCACGTACTTGTCTCTTTTTAATACTATTCTCATCTTGACCATTCAATTACGCGGGCCCTGCTGCCACAAAGGTAGCAAAGATAAATATATAAAGAACAGTCAATGCCTTCATCTTGTTGATACTTGGTCTGGGTTTTAGGAGTGGATCAGAAAAGAGTTACAAATTAATCAATAATATGATTATAGTCTGTTCATGGAAGAGATCAAGATGCTAATATATATAGGAGCCTGAGACTGAATAACTATTTATGTCCGGAAATTCTGTAAGAACTAGCGGTGAGCCCTTTAGGTATTAATACTGATTAAAACGCCCTTGCATAAGAAAAGTACAAGATATCATATTAATCTTAAAAAAAAACAACTTCCACGCAGAACGAATTCTCGAAATCACGCCGTGGAACCACGTTCGATTGGCCCCAAATTAAGGCAAGTTTCTCGTGGCGGCCCGCTCTATCGATTGATATCAATATCGACTGGTATTTGTCGCTATGGCGCCGCTATCGAAAGAATGGCCGATTCTGGCCACGTCGCGAGAAAACTCTGCAACCATGCACGACAGCGTTATGAACGTCTACCATGATGCCACCAACCTGATCGAATCTATCAAGGATTGTAATGACCTTAGGATCCTTAAACCCCTTCAGGAATTCCTTCAGAACACCCAAAGGATTGCCGATGACCTCCTGAAGACCCCCCTTGATCGGGGTTGGGTGCACGTCACCGCCAACATCCAGGATGGTATCAACAATATTCAAAAGAACCTGGCTGCACTGCAGAACACCTCCCAAACGACCTCTGCAAGGGTTCAATCCTACGCAGACGCGACCAGGGGGGCACCACCACCCACACATTACTGATCGTCTCACGATTCCAACAGCTCCAGGGGCGCCGCGCCTTCAGAGCTGGATAAGGATCGCGAGGTCATCATCAAGCTAAGCACAAAACCATGAAGAAATACCGCTCCTACACCAACCGCACGGCCCTAGACAAGGCCAACAAGGCCCTGAACAACGCAAGCAGGAACACCAATAACCCCCCCCTGGCCAGCGTCCAATTCGTGGCCGCCCGGCAACTCAAGTCAGGTGATCTAAGCCTGACACTTGGCACCGCCGCCCATGCAGAAGTGGCGCGTCGACACCCCAACTGGGCTAAAGAGATTGACCGGGACGCTAAGGTCCGGATCCCTACCTGGGGGTTGGTTGTTGACAGGTTCCCGGTCAAAGCCATGAAGCTACCGGAGGATATGGACCAGGTTACTGGGGCCAGGCCAGGCAGACCCCACAGCACGTTCTATTAACCTGCGAGAGGTGGCAGGTGGAGCGAAGGGAGATGTTTACCAAGATTGCCGCACGCACGGATATCAGCCCACATGCAGACTATAACACGCTGGTGTTGGATCCCAAGGCTGTAAGATACGTGGCTGAATTCATGCTAAAAACTGGCCCGTTAGGTCAGTTCAGGGATGTAGGTGTGGAACTAGAGCCCCCGGAGGCCCCGGACCTAGAACCCCTAGGGATCCCGGGGTAGTTTGGCCACGGGGACTCACAGGTCATACAAGACCTGGAGGGATACTGTCGGAACTGCCCGGCCCAAAGGCCGGGTGTGAGGCCGCAATACTAATATAGCGGCTCTCTAGGGATTATAGAGGCGTGATACGTGGTTGGTGGAAGGTAGGTCTGTATTCAATAGAACTAATCGCTGGTTCTCCTAGTTGAGAACCAGCGGCGCAATATGTGTCTGTATGTCACGTGGTGGCCGCTTGGCCACCGTAATATGCCTCAGGCACGCTTGTATAGCGTCCGCAGATGGCGGCGCATAACAACGGGCCCACGGTGGTCTGCTACACCACTAAAACTACGAACTAAAAGCCAGCCAGGACCTATACCGGGAACCAGGCTCGCTAAGGAACATAACGCTGAATAGCCACGGAATTAGGTGCTGAAGACGAGGATAAGGATGCCTCAGCAAAGCCACCAGCAACCGGGTCCGCCGGGGGCCATGATGACGAAGTAGGAGGGAACTATATAGGAACTGAAGGGCGCGGGGGTGTCGACGTGGTTGCTACTAGGATGGAGAGCTAGTTGTGTGAAAGGCTTCAATCATTACTGTTTTTATTTGTATGGGATTGCTACTGTATTTAACACGGCGTTGATGGCTTCGAGTTCGCTTCATTCGACGAAGCACCTGCATAGCCAGACCAACTGTCGAGCTCTAACGGGTATAAGAACTTGAATTGAATTGAAATGAATTGGTGCCGGATTCTAAAGCCGTCAGCTACGTGGCTGATTGATTGATTTGATTGATTGATTCAAACACGGATCTGTCAGCTTATGGCCGAGTGCCGGAAAAGGTCCCTGTCTAGCGGCGAGCTACTCCGCCAGGGCAATCTAAATACATGAAGCTATTCAGATCTCTCTACATGTTCTATCCCCTGTTCACTCTTGCTGCCACACGCGCCCCTTACGTGTGGGTTCCCCCAGGCGTACCCCTTGCCTCACGCCTGCAAGCACCTCCCAAGTTCCAGGCTGTGTCTTCGTGGGTGTCGGCCACTGCCAGCCCCTAGGGGTTAGCAGATCTGTTGGTCTCTGCTTGATATGAAAAGTCCGACTGCCTGTCGGTAGTCCCCTTCTATGCCTCTAGTAGCGCCTGTGTCGGCTCTACCGGCGCCTCCGTTGGGTTGGAATCGTGGTCTTTAATACTCGTAAACTGGCCCAGGAGTCGGGTTCGTATCATGAATTCCGAGGCCCTGCGGGCGAGGCCTGGCTCGTTACTAACCCCAAGCAGTTGCCGGTAGTCAGTAATTCGCCTGTCCTCCCACAGTACACTTGATCGTAGGTCAGCGTGGCGATTACACGCTGTTAAAACATGTTGGACAGTCTGCACTGCCCCCCCGCAGGGACATGCAGTCGTTTCCATGGCGCTAAAGGTGCCCAGATAGCCCGCGAGTGCTATCTTGCCTGTCTGCATCTGTATCAACACCGAGCTATACGCGCGCGGAATGCCCTCATGCAGTTCCAGCACCCGTTTAGTGATATCCGGCAGTATCTTTCGTGCGTGGTCCCCGTGGTTGTTGTTAGTCCACAGGCGCTGCCAGGCTTCCTGAGCAAGCTCGCGCAGGCGCCGCTTTGCCGACGAGACCAGCAGGTGCCCAGGGGCCCTCTGCAGCCTCGGCGGCGCCGCGTTTCCTACATTCGCGGCTCGCTCCGCTGCTCGCTTTGCTATCTCGTCCGCTCGCTCGTTGCCAGGGACGCCTTCGTGGCCCGGTAGCCAGTGAATTCGGACCGTTCAGACCCGGCTACGTGGCTGAATGGAGACCGCGGTATCCGATTGGTGGATAATAACAATACTTTTCTCAAGGGCATGAGCACGAGAAACCCGAGGCTATCGGCTTCACACCAAGATAATCAAGTCATGTCGAGCCCGATGCCGGGGAGTATAGGCAGTATCGGCGAATCAGGCTAATGCCAGCTTATCTAAATGGCATATTTCCGGGGAATCATAAAGCTCAAAAGAATTGGTGGACAGACTGTATATCAGAGACTAAACAGCTGCTTTCTTCAGCACGGCGCAAGATGTTCGCATTCATAAACCCCATCCTCCCCGGCTTCTACCCAGACCCATCGTGCATCCGCGTGGGAGACGTCTTCTACATGGCAAACTCCAGCTTCCAGTTCTTCCCCGGCATCCCTATCCACAGGTCCAAGGATCTCATCAACTGGGAACTGATTGGAAACGCCATCAACCGGCCCACCCAAATCTCCCTCAATCAAGCAACAACAAAGATCAACAACGCTGCCCGGCGCGAAATCTTCACAGGCGGCATATATGCCCCAACGCTCCGATACCACGATGGCGTATATTACATCGTGTGCACAAACCTGACCGGCATATGTGGCATGCCGAGTAACGAGGATTTCGACCCGTCAAACTTCATCATAACAGCCACGGACCTCTCCGATGCAGAGTCCTATAGCGAGCCCACCTACTTTGATTTCCACGGCATAGACCCGAGTCTGTTCTTCGACGAGGACGGAAGGGTTTATGTACAGGGAAGCTGGATCCACGGATATGACCGGGATCCCGCGACGGTGATCCGGCAGGCGGAGATTGATCTTGTCACTGGGCAGCTCCTCACCGAGACAAGGGATATCTGGTCTGGCGCAACAGGAAAAGTGCCCGAGGGCCCACACATCTACCAAAAGGATGGATGGTACTACCTGCTCGTCGCAGAGGGCGGAACTCACGCTCGACATAAGATCACCATGGCTCGGTCACAGAGTATCTGGGGCCCGTTCGAAGCCAATCCAGCGAACCCCGCGTTGACGGCTGAAGGATCAAGCGGAATTGTCCAGTGCGTGGGCCATGGGGATCTTGTTCAGGGTCCGGATGGCGAATGGTGGTGTGTTATGCTCGCGAGGCGGGAGTATGGGGATTCCTACCCACTGGGCAGGGAGACGTTTTTGACGAGTGTGGAGTGGGAGGATGGGCAGTTTCCCGCGTTCAAGGATGTAAGGATCAGGCAGCAGACTGGACGGGAAGTTGCAAGAAAGACGGTGGGGGGAGGGGCTGTGTGCGTTCATCTGAAGTCGCCGGCAACATTGTACCTGCGAACTCCCGACTTGAAGAACTATCGGCAGGATGAGGGTGAGATTGACCTTACGGCTACACAGGCCGGCTTGGGGGCGCCAGATGGGACGATGACGTTCGTTGGGAGGCGGCAGACAAGCCTGGACTCAACTGCCAGCGTTACAATCGCTATCAGCAGTGCAACCAGCGACGATGTATCATCTGGACTGACGCTGTACAAGGATACCTTGCGTTACGCGGCGATAGAGTATAGGACGCCTGACGCTACCTTGGCTTTGATCGTTCAAGAAGCTGGAATGCCGTTGATCACACTGTCTTCACATTCGGCGCAGGGCGCTGTATCAGCTCGGTTGTCGATAATCTCGAGCGTTGACGTATACAAATTCAGAGCCCAAGTTTTCTTTGCCAGCGGTGCAACAACAGATATCGCATTGGGAGAAGTGCCTTGCTCCGCTGTGAGCGGTGATGATTTCACAGGTATGTACAAAGAAGCCTGCCCCAATTACGCTCCGTGTACTAGCCGAATCGCAGGAACTCTTTACGGAATATTTGCGACTGGTGATGGGAGAGCTATGACCTTCCAGAATTTTGAGATTGAAACGAGATAAACATTTGAGCGCTGCAGTGGTGGATGACGAAGAGTAATTATTTATCCGTATGATATTACAGCATGCCTATGTATAGAATGGATAATAAAGCTATCAACCGTGACCAAAGCGAGATATTTCGGGACTATCTTTACAGGAATCAATCCTGTTCTACTCACGGTCTGCCTCGATTTCAATCTGTTGCACGATGTCCGAGGCTACAGGTCCCCGCAGCAGTCCAGAACAAGTTCAACAGACAACGACGAACACCCATAATTGATGGATAATTTTGCTCAATGCGTCCAATGGTGGAACCATGATGTTGTGGAGACGATGTCATTGGTGGGATTTAGTTCTGGATTACTCCGAAGTTGTCGAAGCGAGACCGCAGGCCATATTGATATCCCGAGTCAAGACAGAGAACCCATTGAATTAGGCGCAGGATAAACCGGTAAAATCAACAGCCGGAGTTACAGGCAAATCCGTTTAACCTAGGTATCAAGATTCGACCCTCATATTGCGTAAGTGAGGATGGCGACGTGTAAAAAGGTGACAACGGCGGCGACGAGATAGACTGCATAGTAGCTACACGTCATCGCCATGGCTCGCATTCCTTGGCTTTTTTCCCTTTGCATTTGTGCCATTTCTCTAGCTTGGGGTCATTCTGAATATTCATTCCCAGAAGCATGCCAGGCTTCGACGCCAGGAAACCCCCTTCAGGGTTGTCCAAAAGGCACAGTGCTCGTCTCCGCCACCCATAAGAAGGCTCGCTTCCGCACCATCCAAAGTGCCATCGAGTCCCTCCCGCACGATGACACGAGTCAAACAATCCTCATCCTCTCGGGGACCTACACCGAGCAACTGAACGTCACCCGGTCTGGTCCCTTGACACTACTCGGCGAGACCAACACGCCGCACAATGCCTCAGCCAACTCGGTCCAAGTGCACTGGGCTGCAGCCACCTCGCAGGGAATTTACACGGACAACGTCTACACCAGCGTTCTTATCGTGGCGCCCACCCTCAACGCAAGCCTCACAGGGTACGGGCCTGCCGGCCTCCCAGTGCCCGACGGGACGCCCTTTGGATGTCGCGACTTCCGGACGTACAATATCGACTTCCGGAACGTCTATGCCGAACAATCGGCCGGGCCTGCCCATGCATTGAGCTTCTCCCGCGCAAACGGCGGGTTCTATTACTCCGGGTTCTACAGCTACCAGGACACGGTGTATGTGGGTAAGCTGGGGAATACGTACTTCCACTCGAGCATCGTGGCGGGGCAGACCGATTTTCTTTACGGATTCGGCACGGCGTGGTTTGAACGATGCGAGCTGGTTCTCCGTGGGTGTGGGGGTGGAATCACGGCGTGGAAAGGGACGAACACGACGTATGCCAATAAATTCGGGGCGTATGTGCATGGATCCGCCATCAGGGCAGCGAATGCCACTATAGCGGTGGAGATGGAGGGACAGTGCGCCCTCGGCCGACCGTGGAATAGTGGACATCGGAGTATCTTTGCGCGGTCTTACGAAGATGGGATGATTCGGGATAGTGGATACGTGCTTTGGCAGGCGCCCATCACGGAGCAGACGCTCATGGGAGAGTATGAGAATTTTGGGCCTGGATGGGATGTTTCGGCGCGGCGGGAGTACAACTACAGTATTCTGTTGGGCGAAGAAACGTGGAATAGGTATAACTCCCCCGCGAAGGTGTTTCTCACCGAGGAGGGTACGCCGGGAAATGTTGAGTGGATTGATAAACGGATGCGGTGGTGGTAGAGCACCAGTATATATAATTATATATAGCAGCCATGGTATTGTATGTGTTGTCGAATAGGGCACTGTGGTGGATAGCAGTTGAAACGACAAGATTCTATGCCTTTGCCCTCCACGATAGCACACGACTGTAGCATTGTTTAGCATGATGGCTACTTTATACATTGATCCATGCCGTTGGAGACCTACTGTACGGCTCAACGCATGGCAACTGCCTCATATCTTAAACGGAGCCAGCCCTAGAATCCAAAGTCTTGCCGATGCCGAGGCCCGAAACTGCCCGAGCCCTAAGAGATCTGTAGGTGTGGGCCCAGGCCAGCTCTAGGATCGTAAAGCTTGATGGTAATTGGCAGATGTCTACGAGATTTAGCCTGTTCAGATGCTTGGAAGCCCTCTGGGTAAAATGGCTGAATCCTGCGAGGGGTCCGACTTGAGCTTCCCGCAAGCATTTGAGCCATCTGTGGACGTTGAAGCAAATAGCTTTTTAGCATGAATGTACAGTCCTCTACCGGGGTTTCACATTACTGGTGGTGGTCGATGCCAGCAAGTCCTCCAATCAACCGCAGTACATCGTTGCTGAGAGCCAAGCCTGCACCAGACAATGCTAGGCTGAATACGCCCTTACGATAGAAACACTTGAGCTGTTAAATAGAGACAGACAGCTTCCTTCAAACTGCAAGCTTTCCGGCCGACACTACCCACACACTTGCGACAAAATGGTACACAAGACAAGAATCTACAACTGGTACAACTCTCCATGGCTCAGCTCGTCTCGCATCACGTCTAACAAGAACAGGTACATCTGCCTAGTGGCAGCCGGGTGCATGGTTTTGATGGGCTATGATGCTTCCGTCTTCAACTCCGTACAGAACTCCGATCATTGGCATGCTTACTTTGACAATCCCGTATGTCCTTCGGTCTTCCCCGAACGCTCGTCTCTGACTCGGACCACAGGACAGCTACATGCTTGGCTTGATGAACACGGTGTACACCGTTGGTGGTATCATTACAGGGTGGTTCTTCGCAGGCCCTTTGGTAAGGAGAGAAAGAAATCGAACCCGCTCTTTGAAATCCAAATTGACCTGTGCCAGGCGGATTACGCGGGTCGCCGCTGGGCAATGGGAATTGGCTGCTTCATTACGATTATCGCGACCTTCATGCAATGCTTTCCTCCACGCAGTAGCGCAGTCCCAGTTTTCATGGCTGGCCGTGTCCTTATTGGATGTGGACAAGCCCTCGCTATCGGTAGGTGCCCAGCATGCCCGGCTGAGTGCAACAGCTAACATCTGCAGCTGCCGGCCCTATTTACATCGGCGAAGTCACACCCTCCTATATCCGTGGTGTCGTCATGGCCTTCTGGCAGATGTTCTACTCGGTTGGATCGTTTGTGGCCTATTGGGTCAACTACGCAGCAGGAAAGCACAAGGCCACGCTCGGCGAGTGGGATTGGAAAATGGTCGTCATCTTCCAGCTCCTGCTTCCGATCCTCATTATCTGCCAGCTGCCCTTCATGCCTGAGTCGCCTCGCTGGCTAGTCCAGAGAAAGCGCGATGTGGAAGGCGCTCGAGGGGTTCTCCAGCAGGTCCGTGACAGTGACGAGGAGATCGACAATGAATTAGCTGCGATCCGCGAAGCCATTCAATACGAGCGCGAGGCACTTGATAGCGGCAAGAGAGCATACATGACACTGCTTAAGGATGCTAGTGTCCGCAAGCGTCTTCTCCTCACCTTTGTGCTGAACATCGGTCAGCAACTCACCGGCCAAGGGACGTTCAACTCATACTCATCGACTATATACCAGAAGATCTGGACCAGCGGCGACACTATCAACCTAATTAATGCACTGAACGCAACATTCGGCATCTTATTCACGCTCAACGCAACATGGACTGTCGACCGCTTCGGCCGCAAGTTCCTGCTGATGGTTGGCGCTACCGGTATGGCCGTGTGCATGCTCGTCACAGCGCTTGTTGGTCTGGAAACGCCCTCTACACCAGAAGGGGCCAAGACCGAGCCGGTTGGCATCGCGATCGTCTTCCTTATGTTCCTCTTTGCGTTCTTCTACAAGCCGTCCTGGGGCGCAACCGTATGGATCTATACAGCGGAGGTGTTCCCTATGAATGTGCGAGCCCAAGCTGTTGGTATGTGCTCGCAGATGCAGGGTGTTGCGAACACCATCTTTCAACAATTCTTCCCGATTTTCTATGAGAGAGAGGGACTGTAAGTTCTCCCGCCATAATCCACCTCTTTTCAGGTGCTAATTACTCTGGACAGAAAATCATTCTTCTTCTTCATGACCTGCAACGTCTTTCTTGCAGTATTTGTATGGTTCCTCATTCCAGAGACGAAGAAAGTGGCTCTTGAGGAGATGGATACCCTCTTTGGTGGTACGAGCCATGTGGAGAAGGGTGCTGCTATGCTGCACGAACAGAAGCTGGGGCATGAGGATATTGAGCAAGGAAAGGAGGACAAAGAGGAAGTCGAAGTTGTCGCTGCTGGACAGACCCCTCCAAGGTAGCGCCCCCGGATATAGAATCCGGCCACGTAGCTAGTTCAGCACCTCACGCTTAGTTTTCTTTAGCAATCTCACTCATTGCTTTGAAGGGATTCTCACAGGGCTCTGATCAATACATCTTTGTTCGTTTAGGGTTCCTTGTATCTAGTAACCGAGCTCATGGCCTCGCGTTCTCGCTTCGATCGCCTGCTTGGTGAGACCGCATTCTCGGGCCCACCGATCAACGAGTTGAATTGAGCTGAGCTCTTATTAATTACTGCAATCTACACCTTTGGACACGGTACCCCCATGTTAAAATACACAGCCTTGGTCTGCGTGTAGTTCTCCAGCACGGCCTCGCCACATTCGCGTCCGATTCCACTCTCCTTGTATCCACCGAACGGGATACTCCAGTGCACGAGGTTGTACATGTTTACCCAGGTCGTGCCGGCCCGGAGGGCGTTGGTGACGCGAATTGCTCTCTCGTAGTCTTTGGTATGGCACGCTGCGGCAAGTCCGTATGTGGAGTTGTTTGCCTGTTTGATTACTTCTTCCTCTGAAGAGAACTTTGCGATGGCCACGACTGGACCAAATATGTCCTCACACATGATCTAAGCGAGCGTTAGCTTATTCAACCAGTCTTGAACAGGAGACTGAGCTACCTTCATCTCTGGGCGGACGTCGGTGAAAATGGTTGGTTGGATATAGTATCCACCAGGTCCTTCGTCAATGGCCTTACCACCGGTGTGAACGGTGGCACCTTCCTTGATACCAGAGTCGATGTACCCCAGGATCTTGTCGTATTGCATTTGGCTGTTCTGGGGGCCCTGGTTCGTGCTCTAAATGGCTGATGTGGACGCACCATAATTGATCAAACATCAGCGACCCTGCTTACTCTGCCATGGACAGTCTGCAGGAGGCAGTTCCGACCTTCGGAGGGTTAAATGCTCTTTGCTTGGTTGCTCACTGCGATGGGAGGGTTTTTAAGGCAACTGGTCTGGACGCACGCAACAATCTCACAGTATGAACAGGATCCCAGGGGAGCTAGAACGGCGCAATTCCATTAAGAGTGGCTGTTAGATACACTATGCAGGCTAGCCTTCCGGTGACAAGAGGTATCTTAAGAGAACAATGGGATACGTCAAATTCGCCCTCAAGTAACTATCCTTCAACAGGAACTGCCCCATCTATAGCAGTGCAGCCGCGCCAGTCTGCCCCGCTCGAACAGCAGCATCCTTTGGCGTCCGCCCATTATCATCCTTCGCCGTCGTTAAAGCCCCGTTCATCGAGTAGACGTCCGAAGAACCCGACGTGTACCAGTGGGTCGCCGGGCGTCCCGCCTTCAAGAGGAGGAAAGTCACCCTCCCCGATATACTGAATTGAGGGGATGGAACTGGGGGTTTCACGTCTCCGGGGACGCACTGTTCTTTCTTTCTTCCCTTATAACCACTGCCACCATCACCACTACCGCCACAACCTCAGATGGTCGCCTCTTGTGCCCCTGTTTTCTATATTTGGGCGTTCACTTCTTGGATAGGAGTCCTTTTTCCTACGCGACGGATCAAGTTTTTATCGTCTCCGAAATGTCTTTTCTGCCCATTCGCGAGGTTTTTTACTGGGCCTATCCCCTGCATTGGCTATAAAGGCCGTGTGGGATTTTTCTTTTATCTTTCCCTTCTTCCTTCGCTTCACATCATCTCCACGCATCAATACCCCTGTACAAGTACATCTCATTTTTCCCACATGCTTCCTTTTTCTCTTCTTCTTGATACCCGGCCTTGTCTTGCATATTTCCTTTTCAACTTCTATTGTATATTAGAGCACAGACTTGACAACAAAATCAACCTGGCAAGGAACATCCTCATTCAACCACTGGTTCCATTACGAGTGTCTGACAATAAACTTTGAATAAGAATAGGTAGACGCAAACAGTAGAATTAGGCCTGTGTCTGGATTTCGCATACCCCCTTCTACAACTAGAGGATAGGATTTCCTCAAGTAAGTAGTTACTACGCCTTTTACGTAAGACAAAGAATTCTAGCTTTATAAGTAGGTGTCCTGTATAAAAAAATCCGCCTGGTAGTACTTATACTACGCCCTCCCGGGCTGTCCACTAAAAACATATATTCTGTAATCGGATCACTACCTGCATCACTACCGGACTAATCCCGTTTAACATGCAGGTTCCAATCACCGCCTCTGACCTCGTCGCCCCCAATGCCGGGTTGCGTGTCTGGGACTTGGATGAGACTCTAGATCACGGCAGCCTTCGCCGTGGACGACAACAAGCTGTTCTCATCGGGTGACACATCGATTTCGAAGCAAGGTCAGACGGAGGTGGCGTGCCCTGCAAACTCGAGACAAACCGGAGCTTTTAGCATTCTTATCGTACAGTATGCGCTAATAGCGTTACCACCCCCTGAACTCCACGATGATATCATAAGATAACTTTATCTCCTGGTCAGCAACGTTTGACACTCGAAGTAATACTTAATTACTTTCTATCCAGGCACGCCAGTTTAGACACCGTCGCAGCCAAATCTACAGTGTTACAAGATGTCCGAGCAACATAAGCTCAATTGTCTCTCACTCAAGTCTCACCAAAGTGACACGGGCTGCCCCCAAATATTTCCATCCTCCCAGCTAAGCCGCCTTCTTCTTCTTCTTCGTCTTCTTTTTTATCTCGCACAACATACCCCTATTCCCCCATCACAACAGATAATATCTTCTATCGTCCGACTTCACAGTTCCCACGACTCCTAACCGCCGAAACACGCACATATTCTCCTCCACCGGGGGATATCTCGGGGGTGAGTGTCTCTTCTCCGGTATTGGGGTATACTGACCATTCAATCTTAGGTCTCTGGCTGGCAGACCCATCGTTTATCACGCGTCAAATGTTCTACGACCTGACTGGACGGATTATCCGGTTACCACGCCCCAACCAGCGTTTCCGGATTTATCACCTGAATGAGAACAACAGCACTGGAATGCTTTTGAGAAATGACCACGACGAAGTCCGGCCGGGGCGCTACGTCATCATGAGCAGCACTGGTCGAGACGTTCCGGCGACAATCACATCAGAACAACCAATTCGGCGTATACCATCAACTGATAGCTCAAGGGACCAACGGACAAACCAGAGGCATTTTAGGGACGGGCTACAAGCACGCGACGAACATTGTGTTATCACCGGCAGAGGGGGCAGACAAGGCCGGCCAATGGAGGGTTTAGCTGCATCGCACATCTACCCCGTTGCCCAGCTGGGAAACTGGATGCAACAGGGTCACGAACAGTGGATCACCGATGATACTGATGCCCATAGAATCGGCCCGAACAGAATGTTTTCCTTGCAGAATGGACTTCTGTTGGAAGCAGGAGTTCACGCCGCCTTTGATGGGTTTAGCTTTTCGATTAACCCTGATGTAAGTCCTTACTCCCGTCTCTACAACTAAATCTGACGACGCGATATAGAAGGGCTACCGGGTGGTGTGCTTTGTAGAAGATACTCTTGGAGCGAGCGGGAGGATTTTGAGTCCTACTACCAGGAATTGTGACAGGAATTCTAGTGTCTCCGATGAATGTCTTAGGTGGCACTATCACCAAGCGGTGTTAACCTATATGCGAGGCGCCGGAGAATTAGTCTGGGATTTAGGCGATCATCATGAAATGGGAGATATGGAGGCTTTGATCGCGCGAGAAGATGCGGCTGAGGCTCTAGAGGCTGAATTTGCGATGAGGTTAATGCCTTACGTTGAAGCTAAATGAGCTGACACAGTTCCAAAGCTGCGCGCCGGATGGGCCAAAGGAACAGAAATAATAATACTTCGTTGAAAAGCACCTGCAAAAAGTCTCCTTCTCGAGAGGGATACGAAAACGACCCTACATGACAACTCGGGTAACAGATAGAGCAAACTCCGTCTGGTATACACTGGAACAAGACTCAAATTCAGAAGACATCTGGAACTGGTGGCCCCCATACCGATAGGGCCTGCGGCCCAGCCTGCACCTTGGCCACGGGCGTTTCATAGTTCACCAAGTCGCCATCGGCGTAATGTTCCTAGTCAGTACATTAGCATGATCCTACTAAATACCGGGGAAGATAGGGAACGAACCACGACAAAGCCGCTGCTATCGAACCAATAGTCAAAAACCTGACTACCCAAAACATGCTACAGATATGGTTAACTCGAGTCAACCCCGACACTGACACCCAAGAAATGCAGGTAGGTAAGTCAACATACCCTCCCAACACCCCAGCATAACTTATAGCCCTTATCACGAAGATGCTGGTGCCCCAGCTGTTGAATATCGAAATCGTGCACCTCAAAGGCTGCATGCGCGACATTCAGTTCCAAGCCTGGTTTGGCGGGCTTGAAGAAGAACGCATGGTGATCAGTCCACTCCCGGGTCTTCTCCTTGATCTTTAACCAGTCCTGCTGGCTGTCGGGAAGCTATGAGTAGATTTCCTGCACCATCTAGCCCATAGGATTAGGATAGCCTTCCTGCTGCAGTTACTAGCAGTAGTAGTGGATACACCAGGCAGCGAGAGCTTGGCCGATGCGCGACGCGTGCTCGTTAGTGGCGCGCCAGTCCCTGGCGGTGAAGGCCGCTGCAAGGCCGCCCACGAGAGCGCGGGGGCGGCAGGCCTGCTCAATGTACACATGCTGCAGCAGGTGCTTGACACCAACAAGGGCGGCGGGTGACGTGATGTTGAACACCATCTGCATCAGCCGGTCCGCCCCAACCCAGCCCAGCAGCGCCTTGTCCAGTTGCGTCATGGACAGCTGCCGCCTTCTCCTCCACCGATGGGTTGTCTCCCCCCGGCGGGCGTGGCGGCGAGGGGGAATCACGTTCCGCTGGGCTCAGCTCCAGGGCGTGGGTTCTTGATGGCGGGCTCCCGCGCGGGACAGCAGTCGCGGTATCCGTGGCAACCCGAGCCACGTTATCGGGCAGACGCCAGCTGTCGACGGCCGCGTCGATGTCAGCCTGGGTGATGTCGGCTAAGCTGAGCTCCAGTGGGCGCACGGTTGGGTACGCGCCATGGCTGGCGTGGCCAGCGGCACTTTCTGGCTCGCTGGGCTCGAATAGAATCTCCGGAGGAATAAACAAGGGTCCCGGCGATCCTGGGTGACTTTGGCAACCAAAATAGTCCCACTCGCTGGGCTGCCAGGACGGGGGTGGAGGAGTGAAAGGACTCTCGCCATCACTGATACTCTGTGACGACCCATCTTTGTCCGGTGATCTGACTGGGCTGGTAAACAGATCCACATCCTCACACAATTACCGCAGCAGCCGGTCAAACTCCACCTCCACGCTGTCCTGAGTTTACCAGAGGGGAGACCCTAACCCTTCACAGCTTCTAAGCTAATCACTCTTCAAGTAGATAGACCCACTACACACATCACTACCTGCACCACTAGCTGGGCTTACTGTGGCCGTGATATCTATTAGACTACTTTCCCTCTCCTAGATATCTACTGCCCCTCCACTCTCTCGCCGGCCATTAAGTGCGTTACCTGTGCCTGAGGATGGAAGCTTGCGAGATAGCAATGCTCTGTTCCCAACCACATCCCGATCCTGTGTGGTATATATCCCATAGATACATGTACTGGGCTTCTATTAGCAGTGGATTAAAATATAGAGAGGTCAGCTGCTGTGCTCTTGGTCCGGGTACTCACTAGAGTATCGGGTGTGCAGCTGGTGTACTTTTTCATAGCAGTCTACTGATTGTAGAGTTCTATAATTAGTGATTTCTGCGCCAGCATGTCAGCGTGGCTCTCTGGTACTCGTGGATTAACTTACTGTGATATTCCAGTACCTTTACAAGGTCGCTGGGTCGGCCATTAGTGGCAGGGGGAACTGCACCTCTATGCTCAGGAAGACTGAAAACTTCAAAGGCATCTTGTTTCCAAAGTCAGCCTAAGCAGGCTTCCCCTTATCCGTGATTCCTACAATACTAGCCATGTCGATGCTTTATAGAAAGGGAGATGAGATAAGGCCGAAGAGGAGACTCTGAGGAGGGTGCGAGTGTGACATGAGAGGCAGCGCCGTGCTCCCTCACGGGTGTGATAAGGGCACCCGCCTTTATTATACTCTTATAATAAATTAAATAAGTATCCCTGGATGCTCTAGCGATTGTTCTGGAATAACTGGCGCGAGAGATAATCTATAGTTCAAGAGATAGCGGGCTTCCAGCGCGTTTCTCAAGCAGATCTGAGTTAGGGGTGCGAGATAGCTGTTCTATTCTATGACTGTACCAGCACGGTTCACCATTTGAAGAGGCATCCCTGTGACGGAGGGCTGCTATATCTGTTATATCTTAATACCACGGATGCCATTATCCGTTCTGCTGTTGGCTTTCTATGAATATCTGAACTCTACAAAACACGGTGTCAAGGATTTGGGTAACATTGAAGAGTTTATCCCTCGCGGCCAGCCGTAATTATCCATAGTAGTACTCTCTCTGTTCCAGAGCTAAGGAATGGGTAAAAGCACTCAACCACACCTGTTAATTCTCAGGTATAGAACACGGGGCCACGTGGAGACCTTGTAGAGGATCAGGATGTAGAGCAGCGGGCGCCACAATGCTCGGGAGCTAGAGCATCCGTGGTTGTTATGTTAGTTATAATTTCTTTGTTGAATTCGGATTCTAATACAACCCTGCCCCATTAGCAGCGGTGTATTTCGTCCACGGCGCTGGCGTTCCACGGTTCCATCGTGGGTGGTGATGTTGCGATGCGACACTAAACCTTATCATGACTCTGTCCAATATCTGAGCTGATAGATGGATGATCTGCACTGGGACTAACCTGAGCCCCACCAAAACCTAGTTTACCTGGCTTGGCTGGTACTAGTCTAGGCAGCTTGAATATCAGGCATAGTCCTTGTAGCCATAATTTCCGCTAATAGTCTTGGACTAAGCGTGTCTGGATACTTCTATACATGGAATATTGCTTGGTGCATGCTACAGACAGCCATGTGGCTATCACCCTACCCCGGTATCCTGATTCAGTTTAGAACAACCCTGTGTGCTCCTGTATTTGGGATTGTTCTTATCTCTATTAGATCACGTGGTACCAGAGTGGGCTAATACTACATGAATTACACGGGCCGTGGAGATCATGCTGTTGACTAGCCATCTCACTGACAATGTAGCTAACATGCAGGATTTCCTCCACGGGGGGCGCAATCATGAATACTCTATAGGCGCCAGATTCGTGGGGCTTCGTGTATATATATAGATACGTAAACTTCAGTATTTGAATATAATAATCGACTGACCTAGAGGCTCTCTTCCACTATTAATAACATGGCAGTCCTGTCTCCCTTATAACCCCACTGAACGCAAGGCCCTGACCAGCCCATCAAGACTCACCGGTCGGATATTTGGGGCGATTGGACACAGCCCAACTAGCTAATCTCAGTGGAGTTCTAGATCTGGCAGCATGGTGGCACTAGCTCTGCCGTTGACCTTTTGCCGTGTTGCCTGCAGTGGTCCAAACAGGACCCTGCTCGAAAGAAGGACCAGCTGTTGCAGACTGTCTATAAATCATCCTATCTCCGTGCGGAGAACGCGTACTACTAAAAGGTTTGCCAGGCGGCTGTCTTATTCCGGGCTGAAGTTGCGGCCGTCCTGCTGGGCCAGGAATCAGTACTGCAGCTTCATGATTGCCTCAAACAACTCTAGTAGATGATGTCCGCCGCAGAAGGCAGACATAGTATATTTATCCAGCCTAGCACCCCGAGAATCCCATTTATATACAGGGTGAGCTGGTTTCGCACAGCTGTAGATAATCATACCGTGGCACTGGACTAGATCACAGCCAGTTTCCACCGGCTCAATCAGGCCCTGGCAGAGTTCACCGCTGCTTTAAGACAGATTGACCAGGAGTACGCTGACTTTTTCTCAGTGCAGTTAAGCAATAAGCCGCCTCAATTCTAGCAATACAGCTATGACTGTTGGGTGGATGGACGTGCAGTCGCATCCCTACGTTACTGGGTGGAGAACACGATAAGGAGCCTTGTGTATTATTCTGTCAATAATCACATACGATATCTAATTCATTAAAGATCATGTTGCTCTCTGTCATCACTGCGGCATCTCGCATTCCCGATGAAGCCCGCCTCACTACCAGCCGTAGCCTAGGCCCCGAGGATGTTGCCTACCGACCGATAGGGAGCAGTCGTATCATCATGCTCCGCGGTGATATGTATATAGCACAAGCGGCATTCATGCAAGGATTGCGGAGAAGTCCCCCCGATCCTCAACTAAAGTGCACGGTTGGTGTTCTGAGCCACGCTCGCTGCAGTGCTCAATACGGACAACACAGAGCAGCAGGAAGAGGGAATGGAAACGCAATCCAAACTATGTGGGTCGATCAAGGGGTGAGGCTGAATGCTGATCATGATTATAATAGGCTCGCACAATCTGCCTTTTCAGGCATCCTTCGCTTGGCAGTGCTTCGCAGGGCAAAAGAGCAATCGACTGTAAATGGAAGAGCCGGCTTGGCTTTTACAGTGGAGGATTAGCATAAATAGGGATTAACTCTAGGATAAAATTAAGATTGGCAGGAATTTTATTGAATAATTTAGTCACTGGGATGAAAACAGGAGCTTGTAAAGTATGCGTGCTTATATATATATATATACCAGGTTTCTGGCCTGCTTGTATCTAAAAAAATACACGCACACACACACAAAAGAAACAAGAGGAAAAGAGTAAGAATCTTGCGATTTAAGCAAAGGTCAACACTATTTTCACGAGGATTATGTCAAATGATTTTCTGCCGACATTGGTGCCTTGGTTACAACTTCGCTCTGAACCGCATTCCAGTAATTGCACTGTTCCTGATTCAATCGCTGAACTACTGTGAAACCCGAGGTGCTGACCAATGGATAAATCTCCTGGCACCATACAAACTTTTCTCTGTCTGCACAGTCGATGTAGCATTGTGACGCCTGCGATATCCCAAATAAGACTACTTGTGCGGCGGAAATGCGGTTTCGAGGCTGCATGCAATAAGCTACGCAGCGGCAAATCTGATCTGCACAAAGTAGCATAGGTTTAAGGCTCGGAGCTTTGTCCAGCAGATTTTCCGTCTGATATAGTATGCGCCGTACCACTAATAATATCACCCAGTATAAAATATAAGTTTTGCCAGTTGCTAGGGATGGAAACCCGTACGGCTCAAGAAAACTGCGCGAAGGTAACGTTCGAGGATCGTGTTTTGGTTGACTCCAGTCGGAAATAGGCCCACCATCGAGCCTGGGTGCGTATTCGGTCATCCAGTTCTTCTGCAGCTTGCCTTCAATCTTTTGACAGTCGCTCAGTAATGCCGCGCATGATAACGGCAGATCTAAAGACTTTTGCTCTTTGATCTGATCAAGCGATCTTTGGAGGGTTGCGCATTCTGCCACAATCCCGAACAGTTGGTCCAGGGGACTATTCTCTGTCCCATTCACAAGGCAGTCACAGTGAACTTGTGATGCATATTTCGTATTCAGGGCAAAAAAGGTCTGGATGATTATGTTTCAGTTCTATACCGTAAAAGCCTGGGCCGGTGCACTTACCGTCGCCCACTTCTGTCGGGTTAACATGGCTCGGACAAAAGGCTTTTCTTCGTGAATAGTGTAGTCCAGATGTTTCGAGATCGCTGTTGCCCCTTGGATATGAGTTAGACAATTTTGCAACGCTTCAACGTTTGTTTGCATCAACTGGATGGTTGGTGTTAATATCAAGATGCGAATTCCAAGGCTCGATTAACAAACCTCATATGTATGAAAAACAGTCATTGAATAGAACATCTCAAGATTTGGCTGGCAACCCCGTTGTAACATGCGTGCCAGTCCATTAATGGCACTGTTGTAGATTTCGACAGCATGGTGTATTAACTGACTATCGCCCCGCTTATTGGCTAAGAATGTGGCTGCTAGTGCAATGACTGAGCGATCAACTAACTCTGACTCCCTGGCCATGCTTGGGAAGTGAGACATCAAAAGATACCAATTATCATCCTTGCAATCTGAAAGGGTATTGTGGGGGAAGAGCTCGTTCATGAATCCGGAGAAAATCTGCGTTCGGACTTCTACATTTCCATTCACCACGTTAAGACGTGGAAGATGATTGAATTTATCAACAAGGCAGGGAGCTGGCCGGATTGCATTGCCGAATGGTGTGCGTCGTGTAACTAGACTGTGGTGGAGGATATTCCGATTTTCAATATAACCAAGGCAAGGAGCACCCTTCTTTATGCAACGGGCGCACTCTGGCTTACCAAGGTCGCACTAAAAATCCCTTTCAGTGACCATTGACTAGGTGTGTAAAATGTGATTCGGTGATATACTTTGACCTTACGCCTCCTGCAGTTGGCGCAGCCTCGAGATTGGTAGGGCGCTCCGCCCATTCTCGCTACCAGATAGATCCTCTGCTCGCGTCTTGACCAATAAGAGGATGGACGTCAGTCATCCCTGATTCACGTTTGATCTCAGTGTTCCTTCCATGGGCTGGGTGTAGTTCTTCGAGGAGTCACGCGATACCCCGCTATCTGTGTCGAGAGGAAGACATTAGTGACAAACAATTCATCCAGCGACGATTGATGATTGTTAGTTGACTAGGAAATATTGATTATATAATCGGATTAACAAAAACTCCGGCGTGTCAAGATAGTTTCAGTACAGCACAGTACCACTCGAAGCAAGGTTCTATTCTTTGGTGAGAAAATGGATCAAAAGGGTACATTGTTTTGTTAGCGTTTACAGCTTTGGGTTGGGGGTTCATCCTGGAAAGATTGTATGGTCAGCTGTATATTTGATACGGTAAATTGTAGATGGATCCCAGAAAGGAATTAACTAACCTTATGCATTTTATATGTCTGTTTTGAGTGATGTAAAGTGGGAAGTGCTTGATTGTCCATTCAATGGAGGATAGATAGCATATAATCAGGTTGGTAGTGTTCGGCAGCCCAGACGAAAGAATGAGCATAAATCTTATATAGAAGAGAACGTATGCCTTGAGTAGTTTGATCATTTCCGCAGTCTGTTTAGTGGAATATTCTCTCCAGATCAAAGAATTAACAACCCTGGCGAAATAGTACCGGATGACAAGGATTTGGCTGGCAGGTGTTATTATTTTGCCAAGTGGGGGGGGGGGGGNGGGGTGCCTTAAAGGGCAGATTGTGCGAGCCTATCATCTTCGTAATTAGTAGCCTCACCCCTTGATCGACCCACATAGTTTTGCCCGGGGTCTATTTCCTGTTCATGTCCGCAGGCATCTTCTCGTTTCTCAACCACTTCCTCTGCCAGGGAATGCCTGTCTACAGTATTGCTACCTTACTGTCTCGAAACCATAATGGCGCGGTATCACTGCCTGCTCCTCTTTATGTCATTCCTACTCACCACTGCAAAGGCCAAATGCTACTACCCTAATGGCGACAGCGAGAATGGTTTAGAACACCAACCGTGCATTTCCGTCGAGGGTCAAGAGAGCTTCTGCTGCTCTCTAAACCGGACTAATCCACCCGGGGGCTCGTTAGACGACGGTTACACCGTAGACTTTTGCATGAAGAACGGACTGTGCAAGAATGTCGCGGATGGAGATACAGTTACGTACTTTCGCAGCATGTGTTCTACTCCTGAATGGCCCGAGGCAAACTGTCTAGATCCTTGTCGTGGATCTGTAAGTTCCTACGAATCTCGCTCTACGAACCGAGAAAGTGCGGACTGTTGGACTGACATGACGAACTGTACAGGACACCGGGGCAACGCCACCAATGACACCCTGCGATGGGACCGAAAATTCGACAGTATGGTGCTGTGGAGATAAAGCTGACTGCTGCGGGACAACCTCCGCTGTTACCATCGCCCCTGTGCTCGCTGCAGTCGCGTCTGCTTCATCCCCGTCTACGTCCGCTACAGCAACACCAAGCGACACACCATCCACACCATCCACAGCAGACTCAAGCAGCCTATCTACAGGTGCAATGGCTGGAATCGGAGTCGGTGCTGTTATTGGCACCATGGTCATACTCGCAGGGCTGGGATACTTCTGGATGCGGCACCGGAAATCAACAGCAGGCGGGAATACTGCGACGCCGATGGTAGACAAGAACATGCGCATGCACAATGGCGCTGCCGAGGTTAGTGGGCTGAACCATCGCAAGCAACCCACGCTAGTTGAAGTTGACGGTTCAAATACGAGAGCCATGCTCGAGTTGAATACTGGCGACGGGTTGAGGCATGAGTTGGGGGATGGTCGGGAGTATAGATAGTGTACACTATGAGTATACTGCCTTTATTTCTCATTTACGTTCGGCACTGACCACTAATCTACTAACCTTCTTAAATTGTAATATACTACCCCCGTAAAATAGAGTAGCTAATCGTGTTCTTGATTGCCGTGAAAACGAAGTGCCACTCTATTACCCTCCAGTTGACGAGCACTAACCTAGCGCCAATTAACAATCTCTTTCTACAATGCTTACATCGTCCCGCTATAGAAGGCGGTATTAAGATTCAGTATCAGTTAAAAGCAGAAATTGCTGCGTTTTATCTATCACAGCACGGGCTGTTGAGGTCGTAGGGCACTGATAATAGGCCAACGAGGTCATTTTCAGCCCGCGACATCACCAACTATATATATTCGTAGAGAAATGGGTACTGTCTATGCCATATCTACGGGAAAATCAAGATTCAGATCAATATGGACCTACATGCATCGAGGGATATGAATACCCTCATCCTGTCAAATTGGTTGTACGAGGTGGGAGACTAGTGGACTGGGTATTCGAGGACTGTCAAAGCCTTGGCGTGGTGAGAAGATTCGGCACAGCTAGAGCTATATTCTTTTGAGGCTAGATGATTCTAACTGATTGGTCTGGATTGAGAATATATGTCTGGATTGATGCATATCGTAACAAAACTTGTACTGTACTAAAACACTATCGATAATGGTGAAGAATCACTTGGATGACACTTTGTTACTATGGCACCGATGCCTCCTACACAGCTGAATTTAGACTCAATTTATCCCACCCCTTTACCACCTTGCAAAAGCGTTCGTCGTCAATGGACCGCCGGGGGATGTTCAGCCCCGGCATACCTCGCGACAACATCTCACATATGTCTCTTGCTCTCTGCCTGGTACGGGCGTCAAGGTTCCTTTTCTACTCCTTGTCCCGAGGGACAGGAGAGTATCCAAGGGCATCCGCGATTCCTGCATGACGTTGCAAATAGGACATTGCCAAATAAGGTCCCCTGGATTGAGACGTCAGCTCCAGGATCTAGGAAGAGCTAGATAGTTTCAATTTATTAGTAATATGCTACAGCTTGGAGGGCAGTCACGAAGTAGCAGGGAGCGCTGCAGTCTTCCCATGCCCATATCTACAAGAAAGCAACTGGGACGTTCACGTCAATCACAAGATCAAGAATACAGGCTGCAAAGTAAACATATGGACTACTGCCACGAGGATATTTCTTGCAGCACAATATATCAGATTATCTGGTCAGATAAGGGCACACTTATCTATCATTAATAGGAAACTGCTTCTTGACACTGGAACGCATTATACTGCTACTGGTGCTGATTGAGCGGCAGGTTCATGGAATGCGGATACTGGATGCCTGCTGTCGGTCATCCATCGTGTGAAAGCTGTTCAAGAACCTGTATGTTCTGCTCACGAAGGCGGGAGCATGTATTTTTGAGATTTTGAATATAAGCCTGGTAGCATACCATCTGTTCTCGACACGTGCTCAGCTGTGTCTCAAGCATGGCAATGTGGTCATTTTTCCTCTGGGGAAAATTCCTCTGTGGATGGCGATCCTTCGCACGCTTATTTTCGACCGACAGTAGCGTAGGGATAGGCAACGAAGCTATGATGCCATGTCCATACGACTTGAAAAAACACAGTATCTCTGCTGGGCAGGGAAGAGTTTGGAAATTGCACTTCCGGGGAATCCGAGGCCCGCGTTCAGAGGCGTTGGTAAGCAACTGGGGGGTAAATGAGGGGTATATCTGGGACAGATTGTTAGTGGACGGTTTTTGCAGTACACTGGACCGCCTGCTGAATATTCTGATGGAAAGGTTAACGCCACTGCCTCCATCCGGCTAGCGCTGGTAGCATCCTGACTCATTGCCGTTTGCTGGGACCCTTGGGTCTACTTCCTACTTAGTAGAGTATCAATGCCGCTCGGAGCTCCTCTGTCTTATTTTGTTTTGAGTTTGGAGTTTCCGATCTTTCTAGGAAGCCCTCGGTTTAAAGGAAATACCATCCGGGGAACTATTTAACGAATTTCACCAGATCAACGGATGCATCGGCATGGTATATGGCAGAACTTTTCCCAATTGATGAAATAGTCAGCACCGGGATAACAGGGAAGTAAATGACCGTACTTGGTCCGCTCGTCCGAACAGACATAGACAAAACCATAGCGTGTCTTGCTCATAGATAGTCTCATATTGAGCTTTGATATGAAAGTGGATGGACCAGAGCCCACTGCATTGTATTATTATACTCCGTACGAAGATGTGCGCATGTCTTGTGTTTGGGATCTAATCCACTGGGTATATAAAGCGTCATGACCCATCTTCTCTGCCTGCCCTCGTCTTCCTCTTCTCTCATTACTCGATTTGTTTCGCAACAGACGACCGTTCTACACCTACAATGTTGGCCCTTTATATTGCAGTGACTCTCAATGCCATTGGTAGCGTCCGATGTGCCAATGTATCCAATCCAATTGTTGATCTAGGATATGCTAAATACAGGGGAAGTTACAATGCTACATCAGGGTCCGTATAGCACAGGCATTGCGCTAATCTTAACGTTTTATTCTAACGATTATACTACGGTAGGACCAATGAATGGCACGGCATTCGCTATGCACAACCACCCTTAGGCGAATTCCGCTGGCAAGCTCCCCGAGATATTGAGTACCATTATAATCACACTTTGTCCATGTTGGACGCGACTGCACCTGGCCCAATTTGTGTCCAAGGTGCGCCTGCATGGCTTGGCATGATGCTTAGCATGGAGGCTGGCATAGTATCCAACGATCCCATAGAAGAAAGTGAAGACTGTTTGTCGCTCGATGTCATGGTTCCTGCCAAGCCTGCCTCTACGTCCCTTCCAGTGCTGGTTCAGATACACGGCGGCGGTGAGTTATATCTTGTTTATCGACATTTTGATATAGACTGACAGGTTGATGTCAAGGGTATACATCCGGCTATGGTCGATTAGTCCCTGGAAATGCCCTGGTATTCCAGTCTCGAGGAGACCTCATCTACGTATCCGTTCAGTACCGCCTAGGTGCATACGGATTCTTGGGCGGCGTCGAAGTAACTGAGAATGGTGTTACTAATGTCGGTCTCCTTGACCAGCGAGCAGCTCTCAACTGGGTTCAACGCCATATCGCATCCTTTGGTGGTGATCCAGCGAAAGTTACTATAATTGGTGGTAGTGCTGGCGGAGGCTCTGTTATCGACCAGATGATCATGTACGGCGGAGACTTCAATCCACCTTTCAGAGCAGCCATTGCAGGTCAGCCTAACTATGGTCACCATACCAGCTTTACACCCTTTGCTAATAAATAATCCATAACAGAATACCCATGGATGCAGCCATACCATAACAATACTGCACTCCAGAGACAATACAATCAACTCCTTTCTATTGCCAACTGTTCCAATATAGCCTGTTTACGCGGACTCTCCGAAGAGGACCTTGCCAATGCAGTAAACCAAACTTACTATAAGGCCTACGCGCATGGCGAATACGGTTATGGAGACTTCTACTACGGACCCTATGTTGATAGGAACATTATCCGGGATCTCCCCTCTCAAGAGTTTAAAACTGGCCATTTTAGCAAGGTGCCTCTAATGACCAACAGGGAAGGCTATGAAGGGGCTACTTTTACAAACAGTAGTGAAGTGACCCCCTTTGAAATGCAGCAGGGGCTCGAAACCTTATTCCCGAATGCTAAACAGTCTTTCTTTAATCGCCTATACCAGCTTTACCCTCGCGCAGCTTACAATTCAACCTTCTTCCAGCGACAGCAGCTGTTTGGTGATTTTATTATCTCTTGTCCAACGTATTACTTCGGCGCTGCAGTGTCAGACTGGGGTAACCGTGTGTATAAAATGATCTTTGATGCCGGCACTCAGGGCCATGGCTCCCTTATACCGTTTACTGAGACGGTGAACTTGGAGGGTGAGTACCTTTACTGCTAGTATAGCGGTAAACCTGCAATTATCTAATATTATCCCACCTCGTTCGTGTAATATCACTAACAGCTACTACGACGCCCAGGTACGTCGAATAACGCAACACTGGCATCTATGATACGCAGTTACTATATTTCGTTCGCAACTTCTCTTGACCCGAACGCGATCGCTTATATTAACAACAGTCTGCCTCACTGGCCACCCTACCAAGGCGATGATAGTGGCAGTTTTACCGTCTTAAATGTGACCTACGGCGGTGTTGAAGCTGCTCCAGATAATGACGCATCACCACAGTGCGACTTTTTCCACTCTCAAAGCTATGTTGTCAGAAATTAAACAATCCTCAATTTTTTTTGGCAAGCAGTGACTATGCAAGGGTTATCTTGGTTCAAAATACGTGTAGTGATCAGGAATTAGCGCAAAGGCGGCATGATTTGTCCCTACCCATGTAGTCGGAAGGCTCTATTTCAAGGGCGTGGACGGCTCTTTTTCCCTTTCACTTTTCTGTTGAACTATGAACTCATTTGTTATTCGTATTATCTAGCAGAATAGCCTATCTAGTCATATCTTCCAATAGATATTACACACACAGACAGATATCAGAAATTCCACATACCCTCCACGGAGGAATACCCCCGTGCCCTGTGGTATATTCAAGAAGCCTTAGGCTTTTAGTTTCTCGTCGAGTTTCTCGGTTTTGCGGAGAACGTATACTAAGCGTACTGAATGCGCAGAGAACTGTAGTCACAGCTTGCTGCATAGGACGTTGACGACAAGATGCGGTGGAAATGACCAAAGATCTGCGGTAACTTCCCCTGGAAAGCCTACGATTGAGCGAGGTCCTTGGACGAAATAGCGGAAATGGAGGGTACATTCAGGCAAACAATCAACGCCCTTACTTCAGTTTTCTTAGCACGGGAGCTTTTACGCTCACGAGCCTTGCACTGCCGCTCAGGTAGGAACGGGATCGGGAGAGAGAGGCAATACCTGGGCTAAGAGATAGCGCAAAAATCTGCGCGTATGGAATGGGGTTGCTATCCCCCTTATGACCGAGTCACCGGCTCGCGTCGGGCATACGGATATAGCTGAGCTTTTCATTGGATTACCTGACTAACTTTGCGACCTGAAGCTGATGACATCGAGATCTTGCGCTATTGGATCGGTAAGAAAGTACTCCATGCATATGTATGTGCATGTGCAGAATACCATAGCATCTATTATACATTCCCCGGTCGATGCCTTTGCATCGATGATTGCAAGAAACGAACACAGATCCAATTCTATCGTTTTCCTATTTTTCCATGCTTTACTCAAAATAACTATCATGCCCTTCTCTCGAAGATTTCATGCCGGCAAAATTGGCATCGTCACTGGTGCAGGGTCGCCGCACGGCAGATTCAGTAGTCCCGGGAGTTGTCGGCCACGAGACATTTCGATTGTCAAGAGGGTGACCGATACATCGTGAGAAGGCATCACTGTCAATAGACGAGCCGCTGCTGTTGAAGCAGAAGCGGACGATGAGCGGCTTCCAGGTGGAGGCAGAGGTGGCTATGATGCTGATTGAGGCCTCAACGATTGACCACAGAATAACGCGGTTGGTTGCAACTTGGGGGCCGGATATAGACACCATTGGTGTGTAGACCATACGCATAACCGTGGCGAGGCTAGCCCTGCATAATACTCGAGTTAACCACCCATAGTAAAAATTGAGGGGTTGATGATCCAAAAGAAACGAATGCGAGGAGACTTACACTGACCCGGCACCGAGCAATATATAGACAGTGAACTTGGTCATTCGAGACATGAGAGCTCCCCGCAAGAGTAAGACAGGAATAACACACCCCAGAGTGACATCTGCAATGAGCACCCATGTTGCGTGGCTCAAGGATAAAGCGATATAGGAGGAAATGCCTTTGCAACCATAATCACTGGTTAGGTATGTTATTTCATCCCAAGCGAAAGGAGTTGGGGTGCAGAAAAATACTATCCAGAAACAAGCAAAGATGGTGCAGACTAGGCCAATGCCACCCAGGAGGTAAAGGCTGTACACATAGCCACGGCTGGGAACCACGCGTGAGAGCGTTAAGGCAAATGACAATTTGATGATATAAGTTGCGGGAAAATAGAGTAGCTGTGCAGCGAGCCCGTACTGAGCGCACACATTAGAATTTGAGCTTCAACCTCAGGAGAAAACGAGGATGTCACTAACCTTCATTTTCCGTAGCAGTGTCCTAGGACTGTGCTCACTAATATCGCTCCCCAGACCGTATCGTAATGACGCAATGCAGTAGACTATTGATAGTGGAGTGAGGACTATCTGAAAACTCGTTAGACTTGGACGGTTTATATTGAAACGCCTGTAACGAGGAACTCTATCTGGGTCGAAAACGGACAGGGAGGAGGAAACTTACAACAGCACAGAGGGCGACGATATCATCACAGGAGAAGTTGTGGGATATATGAATGCGAACAAGATAACGCAAGAGAATGGAGGCCCACGCAACAGCAGCAAGCACAATAGTGATGATGGTACATGCCTCTGGTTCGTAAGCCATAGTAGGAACACGTGCAGATTTCGAGGTGCAGGTGGGTGTAAGGGCCAGCGTAAGCTTTAATATTGCCCTAGATCGATTGGTAAGTAATTATACTATGCGCGTCATATGATGCAGCTGGAAGAGCGCAGAATAGGCCAATCGCACAAGATGAGAAAAGACTACTGGTGATATGACCATTGGAAAGGGGAAACCTAGAAGGCTTCGAGAAATTTTCCCACACGTCCGGGAAATCAGAGTTCAGTCCAGTAGTTTCCACAGGCTGCGCTGCTTGGGCTAGGGACATCACGGCCGTATGGATATACTAGAATAGAACAGAATGGATTACTTAGGGATCCCTGGAACCGGTAGTTCTAGATGCTGAAATAGATTCGCCCAGCGGGCATCGTACTGCATTTCCCTCGGTGAACCTTTATACTCAGCCTGGAAGCCAGGTCGNGCTGCTTGAAAGGTAGCTGTAGTGACAATTGGTGGCGCTGGCGGAATATCCCGGACCAATACTAAATGAAAGGAAAAGACGACCCCTGGATCGGCCAAATATGAATAAGCAAGTATTAAATTATTATAGGTGACCAAGACCATAGTTCTGGTTTGAATAAGCTTTGTTGACTCAGTGCCGCTTGACCCAGAGCAGTTGGTGACTCGGTGTACACCGGCAGCTCCGGTAATTAAAATCTGTGCCTTCAACCTGCCGGTGTTAAGGACTCTATAACAATTAACTGGCAGGTCTGTGGACGTAAATGTACTCGGTAAACTAAGATCCAGCATCTAAGTAGATTGCCTGCAGTCAGCTGTCTCTCGTGGTGGTTTAGTCAAATTGATACCCTGTTGACAACCAGAGAATATTCTCTAATATTGTGACTTACCTCCAGATCTGTACCGGTGCCATACGAGAGCAACACTTAGTAAGTTTGATATCTTATTTAGTATGATATTTGCCACTGCAGCGCTGGCTTGGGAGCTAAGAGTCTCGTTCGCCGAGAGTGACAATAATGAAACAAAAGTGGACCAACGATGAGATTCGAAGGTTGCTCGGAGAAATTATCGATCCCAGCGGAACTCGTCCAGAAATTTCGCATAGTTTGGGGAGCATTTAATTAATTATTGAAGAGTGCTCACGCTACCCGATAATGTACAGTGTCAATGTCGATTTGTTCCAAGAGCCCAGGGTATTTATTTATAAATTCTCCAGTTAGCCCCCACCCACTAAGACTCATGAATGTGTTGTAGAATTCTGGTGATATATGCAGCCCGGCATCGTCACTGGGTGTTAAGAAGCTTTTACCCCAAGGCCAGCGCACCTTGATACAGCAGCTTAACATACCCAATACCTCATTGAAGTCGTATGAATGATGCTTAGACATCAGATTAACGCGCAATTGGGGAAAGACGATGGTGTTGATACATGCAGGATATGCATGCCTAAGCTGTTCCGGCATCGGTCGAAGAAATTCTGGTATGCGCTTGAATCGGCTCTCAGTAGGTTCCGCTATCCACTTGACCAGAGTATAACTAAGCCAGCCACAGGCTAAACGCTCAGGGTCATGGCACCCCCACAGGCGTGAGATATCATGGATGAAATTTGCGAGTTTGTTTCTCCTGGAGCCATATAATAATTCGAGTGGAGTTGGAAAATCTGGGGACTCTTGCACCATTTGCAGATCTGCTCCCCATGGGGAGTATATCGGTAAAGAATCCCATATAAAAGAGCCTTGCGGTGGGGTGAGACTCCATTGAGGGGCAATAGTTTCTTGAGGTGATGTGTGTGAAATATGGGGCGGAAGATGCTCAGCCTTGTCTGTTGTAGGCTGATAAACTGAATTGGAGAGAAAAATCTTGGTTGTCTTTGAATTTGCGTGGCAGCATGAAGGCTCTTCCGAAGACTGGGATGTATGATGCCACGGGCATTGGGACAGTGGTAAGTTCGTCAGGTGCGAAGACTGTGATTGACAATTAGGATGTGGGAGATCTATCTGGAATGACCATCTGGACCCCACATCGTGAGGATTTTCTCTGAGCAGTTGTACTGCCTGCTGCCGAGTGCAGATATTTTCAAGATCCTGAATGCGAGCCAGGTAGCTCGCTATCTGTTCGTGGCATGCTTGTAGCCGACCCTCTAGCATGACAATTTGGTCATTTTTCTTGTGGCGAAAGTTTCTTTGGGCACGGCGATCTCTTGCACGCTTCTTTTCGAGTGATACTAGCGTAGGGCTTGGCAACGAGGCCATGGTGCGTCGCTGTACAGGGAGGGAGTACAGGCTCCTGAAATAAAACAGATTATGCCCCACAGGTGAGGGAGTTGAGTGCTGCCAAGCAGTTTGGTGTCCTGCACAGAGCTGTTTCGCTCTTTGTGGTGACGCACAACCTAGGATTTTTTAGACAGAAAAGTACTTCATGGGAAGAAGTGCAGAGCAGTCCCCCTCGGCTGAATCACACCCGGAAAGCCGAAGGCGAGATGATGGAAAGCTATCCTGCCCCTAAAATGACGAAGTCACGTATAAACGAGCCTTGAAAAAATACTGTTTTGTGGATTCTAGGGCCCTTTATGCTCCCCCGCAAGTGGTTAACGCCTCTCCGGGTTCTCGCTTTCCGAGCCGCACACCCGGATTGTTCTGGCATGCGGCCGGGAACTGCCGGCTCCGGTGGCAAGGGCCCTCACATCTGAATGGCAGGTTTTGTGTATTAAGTTCCTCTTAGGCCACTTGGCGTACCCGCATTGCAACCAGAGTACGAGCGAACTTAAAGCAAACGGCAATGAGTCAGCGAACGGAAGGTTGTTCAACGCCGGGGTCAGGGATGCTCCTCTCAGCCGTGGCCAACTGACAAAAGCGTCTCCCATGGACCAAACTATTAGGCATTATAGAGCTGATTTTAATTTCCGAAGATTTAACTTGTTATTGCGAGAGGTTGTCAGTCAAATATAAGCAATGCTATCTCATTATGTGTGGTCTCCATGTCTTTGGCGGGAATGGGTCTAGGTATTTCCTAATCATACAAGTATCTTGTGTATTTAAGAAAGTTGAGATATCCAAAGCACTTGAAGATGCAGTAGCTAGATAGCGACAATAAGGGCAGTAAGAAAAGTAGTATACATAGAATGTATGGTCCAAACTGTATCCTGTGTGGTCACGCTCCAGGAACACTGTGGTGCAAATAGTAGCAGTTTACGCAAAGACTATAGCTGCAATATGACGAGATGTGCTGAAAGTTCGCAGCATTGAGACACACCATACACGGCCGAAGCTAGCTTTGGGTTGGAGTGCAGCCGCCACACCAAAGTTGAAAGGTTTGCAGCGTTCTGCAAGGAGAAGCTTGAGCGAGGAATTAGCCATGTTCCCTGATGGAATACCAATCCAGGATGGCAACTAAGCGCGCAAAAGACATGCGGATATATGGTTTGGGATCCGAGCTTCGGGTCAAGGATTGATCGGCTGGGTTTGAGGAAAAATCGTGGGCCTTCAATTCCGGGACCGCTAAAGCAAACTAGAACCGAGACATTGCTCCCCCTTCGTATCGATCGAAAGCATCTACCAGAGACTAAGTGACCATCGATTGTGAGAAACACCGAGGGTTTCTGCTCATTTCCAAGGTTCCACTTCGGTGCGCTGAGATGTTGACTCCGACATGCTATCGCCATGTCTGAGACCTCCTTCCAGCACAGCAGTGGCGGAGTTGTTCGAGTTAATCTCGATATGAGACCAAGGAGGCTGTACATCTGGGTTTCTAGCAGATTTTGAAAAAGGAATGTGCTGTAAGATTGTGTTGGCGCATGTTCCCCTAGTTCCTCCAGGTAGCAAGGAGCGGAATAGCGGTCGAAGAGTCACTAGGCTTCCGGCTATTATACCAAGGCCATCTTCGATGATAGACAACAGCATTATCTGTGTAGTTCCACCTGAACAATGCATGAGCAGGGACAAGGAGATGGGCTGAGAAAAGCACTTACCCAAAGTGTCCGAGTTGCGGAATCGCGGGAGAAACGGGAGGCGAACCACGAGAGCACAGCATGCTCTGAGGATTCTAGTCAGCAACCTTTTTAAAAGTCTTGCTGGGGAATGTTTAATAACTTACATCCAGCCTAGACCCAAGGTAAATGCTAATCCAAACCTAGTCCGACAGCTTCTCTGCAACTTCCAGATAATGGCGATCGGTAGAAGGCCAATAGTGAAGTCACACACAATAGCGAAGCCGGTATATGTATACCCAATAGCAATGATAATTTCAATATCCTTGCAGCGGCCATTATTTTCGGGGTGCCAAAATTGAGAGACTGGATGACATTGCAGCAGAATGACAAGCCAGGTCACAAGCCCCGCAACAGTGGTCACTGCTATCAGTAGGTATAAAATGACTTTGTGAATCTTTTCGATAGTTATTCGAAGTAGCGCAATACAAATCGATACCCTTCCAGCTGTACAGGTTAATATGTAAAATACTTCGCTGAGGAAGAAGCACTGTGTGATCGTTACTCGCGGTATTCCAAATCTGGCCCTATCGGAGGAATATATACCAACAACGCTGTCTCAACATTCTCAGGGGGCATGCCTGTGGATGTCCGGCCAATGCCGTAAAACGAACCGACCATTGACACTACACAAACCACTGTAAACAGTGCCTATAAGAACATCAGGTCTTGATACTCTGCTAATCCAGAGTGGGCTTCGTACCATTGCAAGGAGCATCAGGCCATCATCCCAGCCGATTGCACGTATCATTTTGATACGGACGAAACATCGCAGGCCGACTGTCTTGAGCGAGAGGCATAGCATTACAAGCGAGACGCTGAACATCGCGCTGCTCAATCCAGTCAATGCTATCATGTTGGAGCTGGAATTAAGATTTTTTGACGGCAGTGTATTGGTATCTTGTTCCTCTTTGTCTTCCCACTTATTATTCTGTCAAAAGCGCAAAGCGAAAGAAGGGCAGAAAAAGCAGAAGATGTGGGAGGAAAAGGAAAGCGAGGGAAGGTCAAGTTACCAAATGTGTGGCGAGTAGAAGTTCAAGGATCTGGAACAACCTGAAGAACGAAAGGTCTCGTCCGTATCACAGTAATCGAGCTGCCTGCCATGCCATCATAGTTAGTGTAACCCCTTTCTTGGTAAATCTCCACGAGGATAGCAGATTCGAATTGAATTTTGCTGATTTGCCCCGAGGAGCTGGGTGGGTATTCAGCAAACCGAATAAACACCGCCGGCGATCCGTTATTGTTGGAGCAGTGGCCCGGAAAGAGCTGTTGCTGGTCCTCATAGCCCTGAGAGGTTTATTCCTTGACTAACATCTCAAAGTCCCAAACTTAGTAGTCCTCACGGCGTCGGGGTCATGAACAGTAAGTTGAACTAGTTTCATGGCACGGTCCCCGCTGACAAGACCCAAGTTTTCTATTATGAACGTTCCAGGGACCCATCACCCGGCCATTAGCTTTTTGGCCGAGGTGAAAATTCCGGCTAACACTCGGAGCCGCCCAAAAATGCGAGCAGATTAGTTCGAGGTGTGAATTCTGGGGTAAAGCTAAGTTAGCCCGGATATACGCCGATGGATTACTTGTTCCACGAAATGCAACAGACTAGCCGGACAAACAGTGCGAGATTTCTACGAGCCGAACGTAAAAAAACCTATGCTAGACCATTTCTGGGGCCAAAATCCCAGTCGTTCAATGCTATAGCCTTACCCACTATGAAGGTAAGAATCAACACAAGCATAGATGTATACGCGGTGAGTTAAAAAGGCGTTTATTCGTGCAAATAAAACCAACAATTGCTTGACCACAAGAACTGACTTCGCGCAAACTGCAACAAGTTGCCGAGCTTTGCGGACAGACTAGCCAGGGGCCCTCTACGGGTGCAGAATGCATACGCCACCCCGCAGGAACGGCAGCCTCATTGGCAATATAAGGGGGGAATTGAACGTAAGGATACGGATGTGTGAAGGCAGTCATGATGGCCATTTGTCCTTCCGCGATCCGCCCTCCTGACGTCTGTACCACGCGGGTCTGGGCCAAGCCCTTTCCATGTTCCGAGCAGCACGCCATGAATCCGGAAGCTGCTTTCACATGTACCTGCCTCGTTAAGTAACTGCCGTTCGATGTAAGTTAGTCGTTAATCTGCGCCCCAGTAAGCAGGATCGACTATCCGCGCTGACTCATCTGAGCAGTGGACCCTGGCGTCTTCTGGTAGCAAGTCAACAGTGTCTCGGGCAAAAGGAAACACTTTTGACTGAATGCCTTTCTCATTAATCTTCCTTCGCCCGAGATCTGGAGTGGAAACTGTACTGATATGGTTTTTGGAGCGCGTCGACGGCAGTGGGCCAATCGAGGGGAAGCTTCAGGACATGGTTTGAGAAAATCGGCTGGACCCGATACAGGTCTCGACTACCAGTAAGTGAGCCTAAAGTTTACCAGCGGCAATGAGTCAACAAGGCACTCCACATCATTCCGATCCGGCCACCGGTGGTAAGCAGCGGCAGCGTAGGTCGCTCTGGCCAGTTCCTGGGATCCACCTGGTCAGCAAGTTAGATAGCCATGTATTGTAGGTCACATCGTCGTTTTCAGCGATCTTGGCGGATGCCGACCACCGCCGCAGAGTCGGCATGACGGGTCCGTAGAAGTACGGTAGGGCCCTATGTCTAAGAAATAGAGAGAGTATTTGTTGAATATAGCAGTTTATTCGAATTCTATAACAGGGAATAAAAAAGAACGACAAGAGTAAGAATAAAGGAATATGAACACAATATACCAAACATCAGGCCACCAGGTGCTAGTTGGCACCAGAAGCCTTCCTGCCCTTAGGCACACGCGCAATCCAGTAGATAAAAACTGCACCGACAATATTGAAAGCGATATAGACCCACATCAGCCCGAAGTTTCGCCATGCGTCATCAAAGTCGCTTCCAACAGCCGCAAGAAATAAATCCGTTTTGCTCACTGTGCACAACATGCAATCAGATGTTGCCATCGGATTTTGTACATATCCTGACTGCACGCTGTCGATGTAAGGGTATAAATAGTCTCCACACGTCTGATTCTGGGGTGGGTTTAATATCAAATACTCGACATTTTCGCACCTTGCATCGGCGCCAGAAAGAGCGGTGGATAACATCGCTGACACGAGGTAGGTAAATGGGGAGACCCGATACATGAAAACCCAAAATTCAGGTAAGTCGTCTTTGGTCGCAAGAACGCCACAGAAAATAAGACATAGTGAGAACAGCAGCGATGCAACGTTGCCGCCAGTCTCAGCCAGCTCAATACCTGCAATGATCATATGGGCGAAGGTGGATGTAAAGAGCAGAAAGGTCCAAATCAGAAGGAACATGAGACCACCTCTTTCGGTCACTGCACTGTCCTGTTTGGCATTGTTGTAAAAGCCTATCGGGTAGTACCAGCAGAAGTAGATAAGGACCGCCATCAAGGTATTCCACGGTAGCTCGACGAGCACGTTGGCACACATAAAGGATTTCCAAGAATAGGATTTGGATGGCCGTTCACGGACCTCGTACAGCGACCGCTGCAGAACAAAATTGGGCATAATCTGTTGCACAAGGTTGCCGAAAATGGTCATCAACATAAAGATGCTGAACATCTGGTTTTGAAGCCCTTGGATGGAGTTGCTTGCCTGGAAGAACGAAAACCCGATATAGAGCGAAGTCAAGATACACAAAGCCGCCTTGGACCAGATATAACTCGGACTCCGGAAATACTGAGCAAAGACGCGCACGAGGCACTCGTAGAGTTGAATGCGGAATGGTGCTGCGAATTCCGTGTATGCGCTCAACTCAATGTCTTCCTGTGGTTTATCGGACAAGGTCTGCCTAAGCACTGCGAGATGCCCCTTGACCTCTGTGTGTTCAGGGCTTTCGCGCCAGACCTTGGCCCAGTCGATTTCGCTATGGGAGCCGGGTGCGGCGCCAATAACTTCCAACATCCACTCGGCTGGGTTCTCTCCTGGGGCCAGATGCGCTGCTCCATTGCGCTCGAAATAATCGGACAGAATCTTAGAATTCTCACCGATGTCACCGAAATAAATAGTCTTTCCACCAGCTGCCAAGAAAAGCAGTCGGTCAAAACGCTGGAATAACATAGCAGACGGTTGATGAATAGTACAAAGTATAGCCTGGCCGTGTCTTGTCAGAGTATTAATCAGATCCATGATCGACCATGATGTCTGGCTATCCAATCCACTTGTTGGTTCGTCAAGGAAGAGTAAAAGCTGAGGTTTAGCTACAAGCTCAACACCAATCGTCAAACGTTTGCGTTGTTCCACATTTAATCCCTCGCCTGGAACTCCAACAACAGCATCTGCGTAGGCCCCCATGCCTAAGAGCGTTATCACTTCTTCCACGTAAGCGACCTTCTCCTTGCGACTAACGGACGCAGGCTGTCGCAGAATGGCGCTGAATTCCAAGGCCTCTCTGACCGTCGACGTGGGCAGATGCAGGTCCTGTTGTTGTACATAGCCGGTTTTCCGCTGAAATGACTGATCGCGAGGCCGTCCGTCGATAAGCATTTCCCCTGTCACAACCCCCATTGTCACTCGGCTTGCAAGGACATCTAGCAAGGTTGTCTTTCCAGCGCCGGAGACGCCCATTAAAGCCGTACATGTTCCAGGTTTAACCCACCCATCGACATTGTCCAAGATTCGGCGCCGCTCCCCTTTGATTTTGATTTCGTAACAAACATCTTGCCAATGGAAAATAGCCGTCTGACGTTGGATTGTAGGGACCTGAGGTATCGAATTATCTGTCTTTTCGCCACCACTGAATGGAGCTCGTACAGTCTCAGTATCGGCCTCGATACCGGCCTGCTGGGGCTGATGGCGGCGGCGAAAAAGAAGAACCTCACCCTTCGACTTCTGCTCGGAGATGTATTCTGTCGCCACGAGATAGACAATACCAAAGAAAACCATGAAGCCGACCAGGATGCCCATGTTTCTCCACATATGCGATTTGGAGTAATTGAAGCTCAGTTCGAGGTAAAGCGACCCAGAGACCTGCTTTGACCCTGACTCAGAGCCAACGACAGAACAAATACGATGGTCCATTGCAATACTCTCGTACTCACCGCCGGAGGGTACGATAGATGCGCAGAGAAATGTTCGGTCGTGAAACTCGTTGACCATGAAGCTTTCGAAGGAATAGGCGATAGGGTTAATGTAGTTCATCCATCGCGACCAGCCCAGCATGTTGCGTGTGGGAATGGTAAAACCCGTGTATATTACCATGCCTAACATTAATATTGCTGCTGGGACGAGAGCCTGGGATAAAGATCGTGATGTGGCTGCAATACTCCTGAACACCATGGACATAGTGAAGGTGGTGACGACAGAGAAAATCCAGAAGGTAAAGAAAGCGCTCGCCTCCCGACGCAAACCTGCCATGAAGTATAGTGGTATGTTGAAAGTGATCGAGTTAATCAGCTTGTATGGTATATCGCATACCATCGATGCGACTGCCTCCGCAAAGGGATGATAAAATGCGAATCGGGCTTGCTTTTCAACGACCGGCCGCTGGCTATAAAGTGTGAGAATTTCCAGTCCACTAGAAAATGCATTCAAGAGCACAGCAAAAAAAAGAAGGGCGCTGCGCGCATAGAAACTCTCGGTCGTTTCCGGGAGATTGAAAAACACGGAGCCAATTATCAGTGCCATGATGAAGTTGCCAATAAGTGCTGTCGCAGTCAAGCTGAGATCGCCACGTAGGCGTTGAAAGCCGCGCATTACGCAGATTTTGATCTGGCTCCCCATGGAAATCGTATACGGTGATCCCGCTCGCTGATACTTGGCCTGCATGACTCGATGGGCCATGACAAACCTATCATGGGAGGACCCTCCGATGGGATGTTCACGCCCAAATTCCTCGATTCCTTCCAAGAGTTTAGCACGCTGGTCGCTCTTCTTCCATGCTGCTGCAAACTCATCCGGAGTGCGCGGTACACGGCCTTCAAACCCCGTACGCACTCGTCTCTCTGAAGGACTTGTGATTGACGTCAGAAAATCAGCGGTCGTTTGACGGTTGGGGCAATCAAAGCCCATGTCCACAAAGTACTGCTTTGCTTCAGCTGCTGGGCCAAAGTAGATCTGTCGCCCTTCATATAGCAGTGTTGCCTTGTCAAAAGTATCATATGCGCTCTGGGAAGCTTGATAAATCGCCACACAAGCTGCTGTGCCTGAGTATCTGGTCATAAGCGCCACGTTTCTGCAGAATTCAAGGGCGTTGGCACTATCGAGACCTCGAGTACTGTTGTCCCAACATTGCAATGGGCTTTGGCTTAAGGTGGCTTCAGCAATGCTAACACGTTTCCGCTCGCCACCACTGATCCCCCGGACGAAATCATTACCAACGCGGGTATCTATGGTATGAGAGAGACCAAGCATCGCCATCACCACATCTCTCATGTGCTCGGCATATTGCTCTGTGGTGACGTCCTCGAACCGGTTGCGAGGAGCTCGGGCAAGAGCAGCGAATTTCAAAGTATCACCGACGGAAAGCTGAGGGAAGTGGATATCTGTCTCTGCTGAATAGATTGCTTCACCTTTGAAATTTTTTCGCATCTCCTTTGACGAAATTCCTGGTCGACAAGTCAGGTTAATCGCTTGGTCAGAGATAGATATCCCCGGGGCTACAAAACATACCTTGATAATTCAACATCGAGTCCTCTGACATATCAATGCCACCCATCTCACCTGCGATGGTTTTAAGGAGAGTTGAACATCCAGATCCCGGTTTGCCCAACACAACAAGCATTTCTCCGCTCTTTATCAGGCCGTCAAAATCGCGAAGGATTTGGATCCTGGGCATCGCAATGCCTAGCGCTCGTCGAATCATCGTACCGACTTCGAGTAGGCAGTTGAAAACATCTTTCTGGTAATCAGTTGGAGATCCGAATCCGTGGACGCTGAGATTCTTGAACGATACGCCCGTAGTTAGATTCGGGTACCTATCAGGGTCTCGCGAACGAACGGCTAGGACCATCTTCATCCAGCTGCGGACATTGAAGTTGGAACTGTGGGGGTTAACCGGCGAGTTGAAACCCCTGCTAGTAAATGGGTATTCCCTCAGTGTGCTTTCGGCGGAATATCGAGTCGAGCGTCTGCTGAGCCGTCGCGCGAGGGCCGTAATCTGTTCTTCCATTTTTTGCTCTTCATCCTGGAGAGTATTTTGAGCTTCACTTCCCCCCCGACTGTCGCTCTCAATTTGTTTGACCACGGAATCCTCGTGAGTCTGTGATAGCTGCGGCATGTTATAGCTAACAACGGACTGGGACCGAGCTGGGCTGGGAGTAATGGTCCCCAGGAATGACATGTTGTATGATATAGCCCTCTTCAGATCACCGAGTTAAGTGTTCCACACATCGAACATTCAGAAGGTCAATGGAACCGGCAGCTATTTATAATTTGAACAACCAGCCACCTTATCCACGGGGATCCAGTTAAAACATACGTGCTGCCTTGTGCAAGCGAAGTACAATGTAAATCTGATTACCACATCCGAGTAGCACCGGACCACTACGATCCCAATAACGTGCCGCATTGGAGGACAGATGTGCGTCTGCCATATCCATAGTTCTGTTGATACAGATTTGAAGACGCATATCATGATTTCCTGATGCCTTTTTTCGCTCCTCGTTAATATCTGTTATGAAGAAACTTCTAAAATATTTTGTTTCAAATGACCATACCCGTGCAGTATCCGACGATCCGGACCGGGGGACGGATGCAGGTTGAAATTATTTTCCATAATAAGCTAGACAAATTATATATCTTTCTCGTAATATTCCTATGTCCATAGCCGCGCCCGGAGCGGATGCTTGCTAGTTGTCTTGGGCACCGGGGAGCTCACACTCGATTAGCTGAAATGAGCAGAATGGCTGACCTATCAGGGCAAGGTTGATTTAACTTTACTCGGTAATCCACTACCGAGTCTACGAAATTCATATGCAGGAACGTCTGTACACCACACCATACTAACTTTCTGTTGTGCACACTCCCGGATTAGGGTTTGCCGAGGCCTCGTGTGGGGAGACCCACAACGTTAACTGACTCATTGCCGTAGCTAGTCTGTGCGGGCGTCCAAGTATCCGAGACCCCGGTATAGAGTGAATTCGTGATTCCGGGTGCTGTCTCTTCTCAATGGAATCCCGGGATATAGGTAGGTACGGAAAGCGGAACTTGTAAGTCCCGAGTTGGACTATGCTGTGGAATGGTTCGCGCCAGCGGTAGATATCAAGCTTCGCCCTTCATCACTGTTCTCGGTCCAAGCCATAAATTTCGCCCTGCTCCATTGGGACTTGAAGTGTTTCTTTCTAACAACAATTTCTCCCAATACTATTGACAATTCAGCCCAGGTATCTATAACTCGTGACAATGTCTGGTTTATTACCTCAACAAACCCCCCATGCGGCTCCTCCAAGTGTCACTCGTCCCCCCTTTGATTCAGCATTTAAGAATGCAGGGGGGTTGGCACATTTCACCGACGAGCTAAAGCTTGACGCTGTGCGGGAATATGCGTCGAAAGACAGCATTGATGCCATTCTGGATAAATTTCCCCATCTTGCTCACGCTGAGTATAGCGTACCAGCTGTTATGGGCTTTGATGATCATTCGACCGTCCTTTCTACTTTCCAATCAAAATCGTCAACAAACACCAAAAAATCAGTCTTGTATTACATCCATGGCGGAGGTCAGGTCAGCGGAAATCGGTTCAGTGGCCTCGATGCAGTCATCAGTCTCCTTCCCAACAACGACGATATTGTGTTCGCTTCTATCGAATATCGGTTGGCGCCCGAACATCGTGCTCCAGCGGGAGCTGAGGATTGTTATGCTGGGCTCGTCTATCTTGCGGACAAATCCGTGGAACTCGGCATCGATCCTTCAAAGTTTGTCGTGTTCGGCATTTCTGGCGGCGGACCACTTGCGGCAGCTTCATGTATGCTGTCCCGAAACCGCAGATATCCCCAGATTCGGGCCCAGATGCTTTCTGTCCCTATGCTCGATGATCGGGATGATATCGGTGTATCATGGAAACAGTTTGAGACCGGCACCCTGTGGCCAGGCAAATCAAATCGCATGGCTTGGGATATGGTTCTTGGGCCGGAAAGAGGAGGCCCTCATGTCGATGAGATACAGTGTGCAGCCAGGGCAACTGACCTATCAAAGTTGCCTCCCGCCTTTATTGATGTAGGCGAATGTGAAGTTTTCCGCGATGGAGCAGTGGCATATGCTTCGCGCCTGTGGGAATCTGGTGGCACGGCTGAGCTACACGTCTGGCCAGGTGTGTACCACGGGGCACATTTGTTAGAGGATACTCCCGTAACGCGAGCAATGCTGGCTGCGGAAAAGGATTACATCGTTCGAGCGCTTGGCATTCGCGAAGGTTAGCTGGCCATTACGCTAGAAGTGATCAGATATTCAAATTATATTAAATGCTGTTGCTGCGATAATCTACAGTGAGCTTTGTAGGTGTGAGAGTATGGAGCAAGTTTGGTACTTAACCTGATGGAGCTGTTGGGAGTGGCCATCAGGGATTTACCACTGCATTGGAGCCCAGCGGCAGCATGTAACACGCTTTAGGAAAGCAACATTGTGAAGTAAATTTTCTGCCTGTCCTCCCCGTTGCATGTAGATGTTTCGATTCGACTGAGCTGATGTTGAGGGCTGCCCCGGTACTCGGGGTTCCCTGGCTCCAGGCAACCCCGGGGGTTGACGGACAAATGTTATATTATGGGTAGCCTAGTTCGCCTACAATCCGGCTCCGCGCACATCTACACGCTTTGCAGCCCTCGCTTTACCAATTCACCGCGGGGCCGGGGTCCGGGGGGGGTCAGCCTGAGGGGCCCGTAAATATATATATTCACACTGACCTTACACCCACCACCATGTAGACCACCTGCCCATCTTCCGTCTCAGGATGACAGTCCCTTCTAAACTATAATGCGTCGTTTATATACTCTCGCACGAGTGAGAGAAGCAAGGCAGATTATGCCTTGAGTCAAAATCGGGGTAAGTACTTTAAAATTCCCATCAAGCCAAGGCTTGGCTGAACGACAATGAGACAGCAAAGTAAGTCATGGTTAACTACCTAGTTAACAAAAGGTTCACGTAAATTCCGAGCCAAACCGTCCAAAGTTGAGCGATCCGTTGCGAAATTACGTTACGTTGCCCCAGGATTCCTCAAACGGCAATGAGTCAACACTTAAACACTACAGGGATGCATTGTTTTCTTGGACTCCTTTCTTATGCGTTACTCTCTCGAGTGAATGGAGTGCGCCGCAATATTGGTGGACCTAATTTGAGCGGGGGAGGCGAGAGCATAGCTGGTGTCCGACAGAGGATGGATTTCCGAGCCGCCCCTACAGGGTACAAGGCACGATTTCGGCTCTCCTACTACTTTACATGCTTAATATATCTCGCATCATATTGTATCTCATTGGGCAGCTTAAGATGTGCCCACCGGGCTAGATCAAGAGTCTGGGGATGAAGGCGGGATTGCATATTTTGGGCCTTCGGATATCTCTCAATGATTCTGGTGAGAGAAGGCACATATCCGGGCAAATGGAACCCTCGAATTTGCCATCTGGCCGACTCGCACTTGTTGCACTCAACGCCACTTTCTCAAGCGCATGTCCTGTTAATATCCGTCCGAGAAAAGCTCTCGGGAGCTCACCTCCAACTCTTCTAGCCATAGGGCCCTATCAAGGCTAATGATGGGATATAAAATGCGAGAACACAACCTCCCTTACTCCATTTGAATTCCATTAACCAAGCATCTGATACTTTCTTTTCATCATGATTTCTGAACTCGTTTTCGTTCTTGTTACATTTCCTTTTTGGGTCCCGATCCCATTGGCCGCGTCTCAATATACGAGCCCAACCTTTGCCAACCTCTCAGGTCCTAGTGGCCCAATTGTTGACCTTGGATATATCAAGGCACAGGGAACTACTGTCACATCATTACCGCACAAATATAATGCGTGGCTCGGGATTAGATATGCAGACAGTCCAATCGGGCAACAGCGCTTTGCAGCTGCAAGGCCGGTCGAGTCTACAGTACCACCAAACGTTACCTTCGACGCCACTAGTTACGGTCCTATATGTTATCAAGGATATCCTCAAATTGCACCGCAATCCGTCACCGAGCCTTTATTGCAGTTTGGGAACCGCCAGCCCAGCGAAGATTGTCTTCTATTGGACATCTATGCTCCCGCAAAGCCAGTTTCTCAAAAGCTACTTCCAGTTCTGCTTTACATACACGGAGGGGGATATGACGTGGGGTCGTCCACGTCATCCACCATGAGTAGCATCTTCCAGCTTGCTTACGGTGCTCCTGGTCACTTCCTTGTTGTGAATATTCAGTATCGCTTAGCTGGATTTGGTTTCCTGGGTGGAGACGAGGTTACCACGTTTGGGCAACCAAATGCAGGACTAGCAGACCAGCGCTTAGCTATGGAATGGGTTCAGCGCCATATATCATCCTTCGGTGGGGACCCATCGAAGGTTACTATTCAAGGCCCGTCCGCTGGTGGTGGCAGTGTTGCTTACCAGTATATCTGGAAAGGAGGCGAGGTCAACCCCCCTTTCAGGGCAGGTATCTCGGACGCCACGTGGTGGCAAACGCTCCAAAATCAGACTCAGCTTGGACAGCAATATCAAGCAGTTCTGAGAGCGGCCAACTGCTCCGATATCAAATGCTTGCGAGGCTTGCCTGCCGAGCGCTACTATGACGCCCAGCAGGCCGTCCTAAATGATGCTTGGAGATACCCTTATGGCATATTCTATTTCGGTCCCTATGTCGATGGCTACTATATCCGGAATCTGCCGAGTTTAGAATTACAAGCCGGTCATTTCTCAAAACTACCTCTTATTATAGACCACGACACAAATGAAGGACTTTCTTTCACACCACAAACAATCGATACACATGAAGAATTTGAAAGGAGAGTAGCAACTGTGTTCCCAGCTGCGGGCGATAACTTTCTGAACCGTGTTTACACACTTTATCCAGCTTCGACAACAGGGCTTTATGGCTATAATACGAGTGTGGGACAACAACTACGATCAGACTACTTCTTTGGAGATACCATGATTGCCTGTCCTACCTACTATATTGCCAGCTCCCTCAGCGATGCAGGTGTGCCGGTTTACAAGTATGTATATGGGCTGCCAACATTCACCACGGCCGGCCATGGCAAATTTTTAGATCTTTTTGTCCCCACACCGGACAATGATACCTCGCCTTCAGCAATTCTGGGAAGACAGTTTCTGAAATATTATATTCCCAACTTCATCATGATGTCTAATCCAAATGACAACTCGTGGTTGGATGACGACTCTAGCAACAATACCACTCTTAGCAATGTGGCTCAGTGGCCCGCTTATGGCGCGCAGAGCCGGATTCTTTTCGTTAACTCAACAACCACCCCTGTTCTTATTACTTCTGATTTGGATGCCAGGGGACAATGTGACTTCTTTTGGTCACGTTCTGTCTAACAGCAGGTCTAGGGGAAGACTACAGTTTCTATGCCAAATAGCCCATCCTGTCCAGCCAATCATGAAGTTTTCAACATTTCTTCCAGCCCCCTAGACGCATCTAGTGGTTTCTGTTCGACAGGACGGAAAATAAGTAAAAAGACTGCGATAAAAGAGAAAAACAAGGATTAGAATTGCTGTTACTGTATACTACTTTACAAGCCAAACAGGCCTCAATAAACATCAGCTAATATACAACCCACATTGGCCCAACACCAAGTAATTACGCTTCCAGATTGCTTTCGCTAAAAGCATAATGTTTAGGTGTTGATTTTAGACGCAGAATTAACCTCAAAGTAGCGTCTACAAAACCATTACTAGATTATTTTAATACACTATTTTATTGCCCATGCCATGGCGGGGAAAAGGCCTTCTCAAGAGCTTCCTTCTCCGACGAGATCAGCTATTTGCTATGCGTAGAGAGTTTCCTATATCCTTTCGCGCGAGCGGGAGAAACAAGCTGGACCACCACATCTTCCTTTGGTCAGCATCGAAAATCTTTAGCGTTCTCATCAATCCGAGATTCCGCAGAACGGCAATGAGTCAGTGAAGAAAATATTAATGGCCAGTTAACGAAATTTACCTTGCCCCATAATCAGTCAAACGGCAATGAGTCAATTCTCCAAAATACAGGCACACGCAGCATTCTTGTCGAGAACGAATGAAGTCTTGGGGAGCTGAAAGAATATCTTTGCATACCGTAGGTAGGGGATCAGCACCTTCAATTCTATTTGTTCAGCAGTCTTTAGTCACCTACTCTAAGTTCAGTACTGGTATGACAACTGGAGGGCCCCGCCGAGTGGAAAACCGGACTTAATACATCGTGATCCAGCGCCTCGCTCAAGATATCAGTGGTTGCTTCAGTAGTACGGTGGGCTCGGGTCATCAAAGCTCTCCCGACACTTCCCTCTTAATTTCGTTTTAGAATAAACAGTGGAACCTCCGAGCAAGGTCGACTTCGAAGACCACCGGTGGTGGGCCTGTCTGTCTAACCCCCTTTTTACTCCTCCGCAATCCCCACCTTGTCATTCGACTTGAAGAACCTGGAGACGCGGCGGAATGTGGGAATCTGTCATTTGGTGTGTGTTCTGGGCTGGGCCTCCTCGCGTTCGTTTACTCACCCTGGATTGTCGCCCGTTTTGCTGTACCTTTTACCGTTGGTGCCCGCTGCGAGAAAATCACTTGCTCCCTTCCTTTCGGCAGAGTGTGTCTTACTTGAGGATATAAGGTCGCCATGTTTGGCTCCGACACGGCATCCCTCCTGTTGAAGCATCTCAACATAAACCTTGTTGTTGGGAAACATGCGCACTACTACTCTCTTCTCACTGCTCTCAGCAGCCGCAGCAGTATATGAACCAAACTATACAGCAGGAAAAATCTATCAACTTAACAATGGAACATGGATTGAAAATCTCACACAGCGTACCAATCTTTCCTGTTTCACACGCCTGACAAGATACGACAGCCCTGAAGTGCAAGAAGTTAATCTATTGCATCCGCACTCTGGTCCTCGCACTATCTATACTTTTGCCAATGCAACAAGCGCCACGGGTATTACAGAGCTTTCCACGGAGCGGTATGCAGTCCTCACACTGAACCACGCAGTCAATACAACAACTGTCTCGATCTGGACACTTCAAACAAATGCCTTATTACCAATTGCTACCAAGGTCGCTGATAGTATTGTCGACTCTGAGCTTTTAAATGGGCTTGCAGCAGTCTCACCTCATATTGTCCTTGCCACGAATTCGTTTGTTGGTGGGATTGTCAGGATAAACCTCCAAAATGGTATTGCTGATGAAATCTCTGCGGGAGACTCTTTTCCAGCTGGTGTCAATGGTCTCAAGTACCAAGAGCCATACCTATACTACACAAACATGTTCGAGGGAGTCTTCGGTCGCATCGCTGTTGATCCATCTACTGGTGCTCCCGCAGGAGAAGCGGAAGTGATTGCAAGTGGTGATATTTTGGTTGGAGCAGATGACTTTGCTCTTGCATACTGGACCAACGCCGCATTTGTGGCGAACTACGAGAAAAACACTGTTGTCCGTATTAATATTGACGAGAAAACTGCCGAGGTTGTTGTCAAAGAAATCCCTGCGCCAACACCAGCAACATTTGGTGCTTCTGGTGGGTTGTTTTTTGCGACGAGTGGAACTGGGTCGGATGGCGGGGCAAGCTTGTGGCGTATTATGGTGCCTGAGGAACCTCCATTTGATTTATAGCCTGCCTCGCAGCTGTTTAAGGTGTATATAGTTACCGCAAGGTGAGGGTATGACTTAGTATCCGTTAGGTTCCAGGCCGTGGATTTCCTACATCGGGACTAGCACCGTTATCAAGACGTGGTCTCGACAAGCTTTGTTGACTCATTGCCGACCCTTCAATTCCCCTAATTAGGTACATTAATCATCTGATAGACTTTGTAAGTGGGTCTGTTGACGCATTGCCATTTAGACCTACCTTCAGTCATGATGATGATCTTATTGACGATGCGATGATTGTGATAGGTGATCTGACTTGGCTGTTGTTGACGTTGACGATCTTGAGACAAGCTCGAATCTACGAAATTTTTTTTTCATCACAGGATGAGACCAGACGGGATGATCGTTCTAATCGGATATATTCTTGCTACTACGGTATCCAGTTTCCAGTACGTAGATACCGAAGAGTCCCATTAAGGAGTGGAGAATGTGAACGAAATAAAATGAAAAGCCCACCACATCTTACAACGGTCGTCGTTTCTCATCACTCATCAAACGGCCATTATACAGTCATGTAACAAACGCACCAACGTAGAAAAAATTGCACGTAATGAAATACATGCGCCGGACACGCAGCGATCAACAAGATCAGCTGGATGTTCCCAATATCGACGCGCTTAGCGGTGGCGGTGTCGCCGCTCAACAGGGGCCGCAACCTGGCGAGTGAGGAAGGGTTTCGTGGTCTGCAGGAACATGGAGAGGCCGGTCGCGACAACTGCGAACGGAATCAGCGAGTACCAGACAAATTTGAAGCCATGGGCGTAGGCGTGGGCCCGGGCCTCCTGGGCCGCCGCGAGGACATCCTCAGTCACACCGGGAATGTGCGACAGGGCGTCCTGGTTTCCGCCCAGCAGGGCCTGAAGGGACTCGGGGATGGCGCTGACGGGTAGACCAGCCTCTGCCACAGCCTTGCCAACGTCCTCGGGTAGGAAATGCTTGAGCTTGGCGGCGAAGATCTGGCTGAAAATGACGGTTCCAATACTGCCGCCGAGGGCACGGCAGGAGGCCGTCACACTGACGCCCGAGGCGATGAGATGATTCGGGGTGCAGATGCTGACCACGACGGTCAACAGGGCGTTCTGGATGCCGACGGCCGCTCCGAGCATGGCCGTGGGGAAGAACCAGGCGGCGAAGTTGATACCCTTGTGCATGACCAGCATGATGCAATTTCCGACGAGGAGCACCACGAACGACACCACGACGCACCACTTGGCCTCCTTCATAATGCCCAGCACGATGGCGGCGATCACCCCGCCACCAATGGTCATGGCGTTGAAGGGGATATTGTACACGCCAGTCATGATCGCGTCCCTGGTGAAGAGGTTGATAATCTCCTGGGGCAGGAAGGCTTGACCTCCAAACAGCACAATACCATCAACAAAGTTGAGCGCCAGACAGATGGGGTAGTTGACATTTCCGAAGAGACTGTGGGCCACAATCCCATTCTTGGTCCCCAGCCATTCCCAGAAGCCAAAGGAGATAATCAGGACGCCTCCGACAGCCATGCAGGCCAGGACGCGACCGGAAATCCAGGGTGTAGGGTTGTCTCCCGACTCCAGGCCGACAAGGAACAGGGTCAGGCCTGCGGTCACCAGGAATACTCCAGTCCAGTCAATGCGGAACAGGCGTGTCATGAAGGACAGATTGTCGGGGTTTGGACGCTTGGCCGGGTGGTAGCAAAAGAGGATTATCACGAAGCTGAGGAAGGCCAGACCGACCTCAAGATAAAACGCCACCCTCCACCCATCGCCTTGGCCGCCGACATTGTGCTTGATGAACACACCGGCAACTATTGGGGCGATGATATATCCTACTCCGGACACGAGCCCGCTGGCAGCCAGAATAGGGCCACGCTGATCCTTGGGGACGATCTCGGCAGACATCGGAATGGCCAGGAACCCGCAGGTCAAGCCAACACCATTGAGTGACTGCCCGGCGATGACCATGCCCATGCTGCTGGCACGACTAGCAATTAGGGAGCCGGCAAAGATCATGGCCATACCAAACAAGAGGGGCCACTTGCGGCCAAAGTGGTCGGATAGATCACCCAGGAAGGCTTGGATGACACAGTTGGCGATGGTGACGGAGGACGCTATCCAGATGGAAATTCCTGCATCCTCTGGGAAGGAGGTGGTGATGAAGCCGATAATACCGCTTCCCACGACGAGGGTCCAGATGGAAGTGAAAAGAGCAGCCCAGCAGGCAATTAGGTTGAACCAGATGTCAATATCCCAATCAAAGGGGGACTCCTGGTCGTCGGTGGTGTTAACCGGGCTCTCGTCGTCCACGGCAACGTGATTCTTGCCTTCGTCGGCCATTGTGTGGGGCTTTGCCAAAGAATGTATGGTTTGAAAGGAAGTCAAAGTTCATGGCTTTTATTTGCTTGCCCAGCTAAACAAGTGCAAAAATGTATATCTAGTTCAGCGACACATCAGGGCATCTACGCTTCAGCGGACAACGCGCTACCGCGAGATACCCCAGATCAAAGGCTCTCAAGGGATTGTGGGGGGAGATCATTGAGCCCGTTTGCTGCTACTCATTCCCGGGTTGGCCTCCACTCGCCCGGGGCCAGGATTTGGGATATTGGCATTGGCTACCAGAGAGCACTGAGTCAACACTTGCATCGGGGAAAGGGAGGGATTATATTCTGAAAAACTCACCAAAATCAGACTCACGAGACGACAGGGTAAGGAAGGCGTGACTCACAATTCCACTCTCCCTCTCCCTTCCATGATTACTCCCGCGTTCCCTACGTGCGTATAGCTCGATGGTCATACATCTACGTCTAGTAATGCATGTCACACTATCATCTCCGCCTCCACAGTACCATGGCCTAACTTTATGTTTTCTGGATTCCATCCACTACATCGAGCACAATGGATATAAACCGTAGTACAGTTGAGGGGGTTGACCATATATTCGACCGTCTAAGGAGATAACAATCGGACTTCTCTAACTCCACACAACTCCCCATGAACAATATATCAAACCCCATCATAGTCGCTTGTTGTGCCACCACAGGATCCACAAATATGACAATATGGCGGAATATGACCACCGCAGAACAACGCAAGTCATTAAAAAGGTCATCGAGGAGGTGTGGGCCTTTGCCACGATGCCTGTCAACTTAAGCTGGGCCTGGGAATCTGGAAGGTCCACGCTCCGGAGGCGAGGACGACCCGGAGCCCTTAACACGCACGACGCTCCCCGGCGAGCATTTCCCCGAGTACATGCGTATTCCCGGCCGGTTCGACCTTGTGGGGTGACTGGGTCGTTCACATTCAGGAGAGGTCCTATGAGTGGGGTTTCAAGTCGGTGCATTGGCATGACCCTGCCGGGCCCACCGACATCGACGTCGTGTACACCCTAAAGATCGACGAGACACTACACGCCGGTCACGCCACCGCATCAACACCCTTTCGGCCGGGCGAATCCAACCGCATCAACTTCCTCGCCGCCAACGGCAACGTGGAGAAGAATCTGGCCGTGTGCCTCCCCATAACCCGGTCCATCCTGGCTGGTTGGCAACTCCTCCCGTTGATGATTAGGATACGGCTCAATGTCATTTAACGGCAGGCACTATTGGTTTCATATTCATAGCCTATAGTCATCGTTGAAAGAACCCACTATATTTAACTTTCTTCTATCCAGGGGTAACTAGCGCATTGAGAACACTCCAGAGCTAGAATCCTTTCTGATAATGGTGCCCCACATCTTCTCGGATGGGAGAACTAGCTAGCCCTCTAGGGTTTTACGTCCATCCGAGTTATCAATAGGTATTTGGCATCTGTTACCATAGTCTCCTCATGGATAGGAAAACATCCGTCATCCGAAGTACGAGGATATCCGGGATCCGAGCTTCTGCACTTTTCTCACGTATGGTGGCTTCCACTAAAGACTCCGTTGAAGGGACTGAAATGATATAAAATCGGTGCTTCCCTTACCTATTTTACTGGAGCAGACTTTTCTTTTATTAAAGATTCCTAAACCATTTCCATTCTGACACAATTTACTGTACCAACCAAGACCATGACTTCTCTTGCAGGCAAAGTCATCGCACTTACAGGGTGTGGCTCCGGCATCGGCCTAGCCGCTGCCAAACATCTTGCTGCACGTGGCGCATTCCTCTCTATCTCTGACATCCGAGAGGGACCTCTTGTAGAGGCAGCTGAAGCAATTCGGAAAATTGGTTCGGAGCCAATGGCGACAGTACTTGACATTGCTGAAGAAAGCCAAGTCAACTTGTGGATCCAAGAAACGGTGAAGAAATTTGGCAGATTGGATGGGGCTGCGAATATCGCTGCCATTCATCAAACCTTTACACTGGTCAAAGACATTCCTACTGAGGACTGGAATGAGGTCATTCGCGTCAATCTTACTGGGACCATGAACCTCCTGCGGGCCCAGCTCCAAGTCATGAAATCGGGATCGTCTATTGTCAACTTTTCAAGTGTTGGTGGTACTCGTGGCGTGCCAAATTCTGGCTCTTACTGTGCTAGCAAGTGGGGGGTTATAGGGCTGTCCAAATCAGCAGCGATTGAGGCCGGCCGCGATGGCGTTCGCGTCAATGTCGTATTACCGTTAGCCTTTCCCTCCATCTCTGTCATATTGGTTAACATTACTGACTAATTGTACAGTGGGTTAATTGATACGCCACAGCTAGCAAGCGTAAGCAACGACGAGTTGGCCAAGGCTGATATCAGTCCCGACAAAATGGTTCCCCTTGGGCGAGTAGGGAAACCAGAGGAAGTGGCTTCACTCATTAGCTTTTTGCTGAGTGACGATTCATCGTATGTGACAGGTAGCACTTATAACATTGACGGAGGGTTCTAGGGATAGTGCTGTTTTTGATGTCTCCTCAATCCTATCATCGAATCGGTTACTCGCTTCTTTTTTAGGGCCTGGCAGAGTAATATTTGGAGCAAATTCAAAATTTCATCTTATACTAAGGGTTTTATGCTTTAAACCAGCATAGTATTTTGCCGCGGGTTAGGCTCCCCACAAGTTTCTAATATCTTTATATCGTGTGGATATCGATAATCTTATCTAATTCTCTCGTCCCAAGTGATAACTCACGGTGGCATGACAAAAGTGTGTGCATTCCCCCTCCCACAACGGAAACGTAGCCAAGTTTCAGGACTATCTTTGAGGAATAAGTGGATCCCCGATGAAAATGAAGCGTGGAAGGGTTTTAGTTAAACCCACCCATGTGCTTGAGTGGATTTTGGCAAGGTCTATAGTTCACGCCAGCTCTAAAGAGAGACTGCGCGACCTGTGTTCACAAATCAACAGGAAAAGCAGAGACTAATCCCTAATCAGGACTAACATAGTAGTTATAACTCAACATTCACAAAGCTGACTCATTGCCGCTCAGGGTGAAAGCCACATTCAGCTGATGCCAATATACCAAGCAGAATTTTGGCAGGCCAAGCAAGGCAAGGAATATATACTCCATATTATTCAATACTCCGGGTATTCGTCTGGGGAAGCTCTTGATTCCTCAAGGCAAGCAGTCTAGAGCGTCATTAAACTAACATATCCAACATTATTTCTGATTCTCTACTACCAAGCTTCTTGTGTTCTGCAATCCTCGCCTGGGGTTCAATTAACATTCTGTATTTCCCTGGTGCATTGCATCCTTCGTTGCCTACGGATCAGTACCATCCACTTCCCAGTCACTCAGTCCCTTTGCACCTTTCTTCTATATTAAGCTTCCCAGGTCTTAACAGAATCGCTCGAATCATCAAAGTCCCACCTTCTAGGTTGTGCAGGCCAGCTATATCACATGGCAACCAAGTCTCGAATGTATCCCTCGCAGATTGAAAGTGTCGGCTGTAGCCTACGAAGTGGTATGGCTCAGGCCTGTGACCGATGCCGAAGCAAAAAGATTCGCTGCGATCGTGCTCTCCCTTACTGTGCCCAATGCGCTGCTGTCGGCTTCGAGTGCAAGACTAGTGACAAACTCAGCCGGCGAGCCTTTCCTCGAGGCTATACAAAGTCGCTGGAGGAGCATGTCAAGTGCCTTGCGGCTGAAGTCAAAGAACTCAGGAGTTTGTTGCACAGAAAGGATGAAAGGTTTGTCCCCCCCCCCCCAGGTGCATTATTTTCCTCATTACCTCTCTCAGCTGCTGAACGTAACAGGCCATGCTCTAGTATGGCTTCAATCTATATCCCACAGCTACGAGCATTCAGTGATACAATGAGGGCGGAAAGCTTTGGAATTTCGAGCTCTCGTAGCTTTGCTGGTATGGTTTACCCACCACACCTTGGAAGCTGAATGAGTACCAGCATTTCATCCAGAGACTTTCAAAATCAGGCTTGTCGACCAGAAACAGGTATCATTAGCGATTTCGATCGAAGAGCTGACAGCAAGTCCGCCTTCCCTCGCTCATTCTGGTACCCACGCAGGCCCACAAACGACCCCTCGCCTTGTCACTGATCAGCTTCTCACTGTTTTCTTCCAACAATGGGCTCCTCTCTATCCAGTTGTGAATCGACTCGCTATCCTCAGGATATATGAAAAGTATTTGTCGAATCCAGGGTCCTTTCGTGAGAATATGATCGAGCTCGCACAATTATATCTAGTATTTTCCATTGCCGCGCTTCCAGTTACCGTAGGATTACATTAGTTTCTAAACTCATGTGTTAAGCGGGACACTAACTTCCTGAATAGTCTCGAAGCTCTCGCGACCCTGTTTTGTTTGAAGGAATCTGGTTACCTATCCTCCAATCACTTTCAGGTAATATTTCTATCTTAACTTTACAGTGCTACGTGCTCGCCCAAGTGTATTGTATGACTAAGGGGGACTATTCGACTCTCCTACACTATCGATTACTTGCTGTTGGTCTCTGTCACCAGCTGAACCTCCATGAAAGTCAGAAAGGCTTCGAATCAAATCCTCTTCTGGCAGAAACAAGAAAAAAAGGTGTTTTGGTGCCAGTACGTTTTAGATAGGTGCGAGTCCTCATAAACCCTAACAACGTCGTACCTGACCTGAATGAGGTTCTGTGCTGTCTTGACAAACGTTCCTGTTTTGCTCCATGAGAAGGACATTCGCACTGAGTATCCTAAAGATATTGATGAGCAGAACGTTACCGAGACTGGGTTTCTACCGACTTTACCGGGTGAATCGACGAGAATCTCCAGTGCTCTCGCATTGTTTGCCGCATCCAGGATTCTCAACTGCGTTCTAGACGACATCTATCCTTTCAAAGGAGGGTACAGCATCCAATTGGCAAAAGTCTGCACCATTGGAGAGAGCTTGGATAAATGGGTTAAAAACTTGCCTGCCAATCTTTGCGTGGTGTTCTCTGAGGGGAAGCCAACCAATACCACTACGTGTAACTGGTCCCCCGCTCTGGTAAGTCTGCAGGTTTCCAGCCACAAGAGACCTCTGCTGATTGTAGGTTTTGCAGTCCATTGTATATTACTTTATTCGTTCCCTCATCTATCGGCCTGTCCTGTGTTTTGGGGATTTGAAGACCTTATACTTGCCGTCTATCTCCGCCATTGCAGATTCCAGCAAATGTATCGTTCAGGCAATACAACTCGTCGACGATGGGGATCTTTGTCTTCCGGTTGCGATTAACCGAAGAGAACTTATATCATCAAGCGGGTTTGGTCTACTCTGGCTGGATATTGGACTGAGACCTCTCAGCAATCGTGTGCCGGTAAATCAAATTCAGGAGCTACTTTTCATGATCGTCAAACTCCTAAAGACAGAATCGCCTGGAGCTGCTGCGGAATTCAATGCGATGGTCACTTACTTGGCTCCGCTGGGCTATCAGAAGCACATAACAACTACAGGGCCTTGTGAAGGGAGCCCACCTGTGCAGAAGTTAGTGAGATCTCCAACGAAGGAGTCCGAAATGTGGGAAGCGTGTCCGATGAGACATTCGAGTCTGAGCCAGCTACACGAGCAGAACGTGTTATCCTCGTGCAGTAACTCCATACCCAACAACTACGTCAGTTTCACCAAACCTCAAGCACGGCTTCGAAATTGGGAGGGCCTACCCGCTGATGATACTGAACGTCAGTACACCGCAGACCGCAACAAACAATATTCGTTTATGCAATTTAGACGTGAGTCGCTGCCTACCCTTGTGGCCACTAGTACGCCTGCTAGGGAATCGTTGTTTTCAGCGTGGGAATCCGTTATCAGTGACCTGGACCAAGCATGTCCAAATATTTTCACGGGCATCTGTGGTGGCAAGGAATTCATTGAAAACTATGGGCCGTCTGCCTACGCCACTCCAGAAATCATGCAGAAAGAGGCTCACATAGCGACGCGTACCACTGAAGTCCTGCAGAATATGCCATGTGAAGATTAATCTGCTACTAACAGTAGTAACTTTGCATTGCACATGGCGGAACTGGCTGCACGAAGTGCTCTAACCGAGGCACCAATCTCGCTGGAAAACACCTTCGCACAATCCTTGTGAAAATGGTGTTGACCTTTGCTGATATCGCAAAAGAGACTCTGTGGAGGTGAAATGGGCTTGGATGATCCATCCTGGCCTGTTAGTCTTAGTAAAATCTTGATTCAATTGCGAGGGATCGGGGCCTGGGAAAATATATACCTGTAATATCCTGATAGGACCGAGTTATATATCGCAGTGTATACCAAGAACAGGATAATTGTGGATCCAGGCCGTCCTAGCAAAGCGGCCGCATCCTCTTTCAGAATCCACCAATGCATACCAGAAAATTTCGATACACTGGGAATATTCGTCCTGGACTTCATGGCTTTGCTGCAGCAGGACAAGCACTGTGATGTCCAAACCAGAGCCAATCGACGACCGGTATCTGACTGCAAACAATCCCGCTTGCGAACAGCCCCTTGGTATCCATTCGCATGTTTCATGGTTTGTGGAAACACTGAAGCTACATGATATCCTTCGCGATATTCTGTTCACATCTTACGATAATGCGGAGACAATAGGCGCTGAAAGAGCTGGATACGAGAGATCCAGACATGGCCCAGATGTCCAAGGTATAATCGAAATCGACGCTGACTTACAAAATTTCAAGAATTGTCTCCAAGCGTTCTGAACTGGGACCTGCAAACCGCGACTCAGAACTTTCTGAGAGAAAGGCTCCTACTCAAAGCAAGGTTTGTATTACTCCGTACTTGTTACTTGGCCTGCTGACCATATATATGACTCCAGATATTCCTACTTGAAGATTTTGCTTTATCGCCCCGTCCTCTCTCACATGCTCCGCAAACAAACTTCTGCAGGCAACGATGCGGGAATCCATGCAAAATACAGCCTGGATTGCTCGGTTTACTGTACCCTCGCAGCTGTAGACCTCGTTTGCTTGGTGCACCAGACTTGCAACACAAACCTGGCCAGTGTGTGGCCCTATAACTTGTTCTGTACGTTAGAATACCTCCCCTCAGTCATAGACGGGCTTTAACCGTGATATTCACTCGCAGATACGTTTACCGCCGGATCGATCATCTTTCTAGCCGAGCTCTCCCAGCCCATTGCAAATGCTGTGACCAAACAAACGTTGGATGATGCTTGGCAAAAGTGCTATGATTGTTTCGATCATCTCAAACTTTATAATACTGCAGCTGAGCAACGTGCCCAAAGCCTTTTGACTATCAGGTCAAAATGTCTCAACATGACATCCGGTAAGAACTCCCTAGCTTCAAACCCAGGAAAGTGTTGATATCTGGCGGATAGAGAGCATTAGTGAGCCACCAAACGTCGCTGAGGGCGAACCAAGTCAGCCCCAGTGCGACGTAGACGGCCAGCCCGCGGTTACTGAAATCGGGACTGGGATGCCATTCTCGGAGGAGCTTTTCGGGTACCTTAGATTTGACGATGACACATTCCTAGATCCATACTGGTTTGATATGCAATTCTAAATTTGCTATAGAATAAGAGGTCAAAAGGTAATGGTCACACAGCCCGGCATTATGCAAAGATTGCGGTCTCAAACAGCAGATCCTGTAAATCCGGCGAAGAAGTCCTTAACACTGTCAGCATCCTCCAAACTTGTGGCATAACAAAGAATACCGTCTGGTCGGAGAACTACTAGGGCAGCTTTGGCCGTAGGGATAGTATACCAAACTCGGAGACATTGAAGTCCTGCAGCGAGCACCTTGCTCGTTGGATACCCATGGTGCTCAGTACCTGGGGTGCAAGCCAGAGACGGTAACCATTCGCAAAGGACATCGAAAAGATGGTGGGCACGCAGCATTTGTTGCGGATACCATTCTTGATAGGGATGTCAAGATTCCTCAGCGTGATAGCGCGGTGCTACGCGCAGATATCTTCCGTCCAAAAGACGCCCCTGGGAAGCTCCCTGTGCTCATGGCGTGGAGTCCCTATGGGAAAACTGGACAAGGCCTGACTATTGTTCCCTTCAACTTTGTGACAAGCTGGTCAAATAATCGTTGCCTGGACTAATGATGGAATAGGGTTCTTAACCCTACACTTGGTCCCTGGTCGTGTTGGCGTCCCGCAAAGCAGATTATCTGGATATGAGAGCTTTGAGGCACCGGATCCAGCCGAATGGACGGCCAGAGGGTATGCCGTCGCTAATGTAGACATACGAGGATTTTTTGACTCGACCGGTGACATCAGGTACGTTCTAAAAACAAGGCGAAGGAAAAGAAGTTTGACATCTGGCCATGCTTCGTAAGATGCAACGGCATCATTTGAACCATATCTGATGACATCTGTCACACAGGTGGTTTGGGACCAGTGATGGGAAGGATGGGTATGATGCTGTGGAGTATATTGCTGAGTTGGCCTGGTGCTCAGGGAAAGTCGCCCTCGTGGGCAATTCATGGCTAGCAGCGACTCAAGTGGTTTATCGCAGCGGAGCGACCACCACACCTGGCCTGCATCACGCCTTTGGAAGGCTTCTGCGATTTCTATCGGGAAACCCTTTGTCGAGGTGGCGTGCCTTATACACCCTTTTTGGGGCTTTTTGGGAAGTCATGCTCTGTAAGAAGGAAAAACCATTCTGACCCCTATATTTACTAGTAGAATAAGAGTGAACCCTTGATGGCATTCGGCCAATAGGCAGAAACCGGAAAGAAGACGTGATGGGAATGCTTGATCGCTATCCGTTGATGAACGAGTACTGGGAGGACAAGAGAGCACAGATCGAGAAGATTGAAGTCCCCGCATACGTGTTGTCTAGCTACTCAAGTGGACTACACACGATTGGCTCTTTCCGCGGGTTTGAAGAGATACCTCATCAGCATAAATGGTAAGGCACAAATTGCTGAATCGTTCTGGTCCTTCACCTAGGGGTGATGCTAAACAAGAATTCCTATCAGGTTGCGAGTGCACCCAACGTTCGAGTGGCATGACCTGTACAAATCGGAAGTAAATGATGAACTACAGCAATTTTTTGACCGATACACAAAGGGATATCAGAACTGCTGGGAGCAAACGCCGCGGGTCAGGGTTTCCACGCTGGCTTTCAATAAGGCTGATTCTTCGTATACCGGTGCTGCCAATCACTTCTCTCTAACCCTGTCTAGGAGCCAGAATCATATCATGAATTCAGTGACTGGCCAATACCTGGGACACGCTCTGAGATACTTTTATCTCTCCGGCGACAGGAGCCTCAATGAGCGCCCGTCTTCTGACGAAATGACTTTTTCTTATCAATCCGACTCTCTCGCAATGCAAGCGGACGCAGATGGGGAGGGGCTTCGCTTTGAATATACTTTTAAACAACGAAGTTACCTAATTGGCTATTCCAAGGCAATTCTGTATATGTCTTGCCTGGAACACCATGATATGGATGTCTTTGTTCAGCTCCGCAAACTGGACTCAAAAGGAAAGATGTTGCAGAATACAAACATCCCCTTGACAGACATTTCATTGAAACTATCCGAAGCAAAAATTGTTAACTGCGTGAAATACCTCGGACCAACAGGCATTCTTCGTGCCAGTCACCACAGTCTAGACACGCAGCTGTCAAAACCACACTAGCCAATTCACACGGCATGATCAGGCGAAGCCCATTGTTCCGGGCGAAATTGTCAGGTTGGAAATTGGTCTCTGGCCGACCGGAATTGTATTTGAGGCTGGTGAAAGATTGGTTCTGAAGATTGCCGGACATCATATGTGCCTAGCCGAATTTGCTCCTTGCCGGGGGGGGGGGGGNTTTCAAGACCGGAAATAAGGGTCGCCACAATGTCTACATTGGTCCGGATTGCCAAAGCCGGATCACGGTCCCTATTATTCACTTGTAGCTTGCTAGGAGGAAATAATATTAACATTGTTATATACTATGAATGCTTGCTAGAGGCGCCCACCTCATACTGGGAACAAACAGGTCCGTCTGCAGAGGCATAATAAGGACGATAAAGATTTATCTACACAATGGCATATGACTCATAATACATCAGGGTGCATATCCTCTCTGTTGGTGCCTAGGCAAGAAATCCCTGGCCGAATACGTATTGGAGCGAAGGCCTATTTTTATATTCTGGATGCTGACCACAGCAGCACCATCAGGGCCGGCAGTCCGTCGGTGGATTTGCGCCGCCAACTGGGCCAGATCTGCGGGCAGAGCTGGATGCACCAGAATACCGTTCCGATCAAACCCAGCACGCTGGCTGAGACGGGAATGCTGTTGAGGCGCCATGGAAAGCTGGAAACCCGAAGGAAGACGGCTATAAAGCTATATGCTGGGGATTTGGGGGGCGGACCGTGGGAAGGAATGAGGGGTTCGGTCTGCTGGATCCTGCAGGGATTTGATCTGGCCAAGTGTTGGAGCTTGACGCTGATCCGGACCGTGTTTGATGGTTTCGCATTGATCGACGAGCATTGCATAACTCAGTGCCGGCTTAGAATTTGATGAAGATGTTGAACAATACATGGCCATCACTAGATTGTTATTTACTGACCAGACAACAAGGGCTAATCATAAAAACCCATTATTGCGTGGCATGACGGGAATCAATACCGGCATCGTGTCTGACCCGGCGGCCCCGTTTGGAGGCATCAAGGAGTCTGGATTCGGACGAGAGGGCGGCCGGTATGGCATGGAAGAGTTCCAAGTCACTAAGGTGAGTTTGAAAGCCTACATGGTTGACGCATACTGACTATATAGACTATCAATATCGGAGGTTTAGGACTACCAATGACGCCGCTGCCTGCTTAGGACGCCAATGGAGTGTAGTAAATAATCCAGCCCAGTGAAGAGCTGCAATCCATTGAATAGTGCTTACAAGATGGAATTGGCAGTAGTAGATAAATTAATCATTGTTCTATATGATTGCTACTGTATCGAAACGCGTTATGGCTCAAGCCCCCGTTTCGATCGACGCACAAACAGCTTTAACAACACTCCCAGTATTCTCCGAATAAGAAAGCGCATCAATCACTCCAATCAAATCAGCCAGAGTCGTAATCGTGAAATCCGGCTCCAGCGCTGGACACTCCTCCTTGTTTCCGTCCCCAAACGAGCACCAACATACCCTGGCCCCAATGTTCCTCGCGAACTTGATATCAGAAATAGTATCACCAACCATGATAACATCGCCTTCGGCCGCCAGAAGGTCCTCGCCAGTCCTAGCCCGAAACCTCGACGCAAGGAGCTCCGTATAGGATGCCGGATGCGGCTTCCTCTTCTCACCGTAGAGCGGATCGCCGATGATGTACTCATCCGGGATGATACCGTCCAAACCGTGCTGTTTCATTGTTGTCTTGATCATCTCGACGCCCTTGTTGCTCACGATGGCCATTGGGATGTTGCGCGACGCGATGGCCAGGAGGACTTCCCTCGCACGCGGGAAAGCCTTCTGGAGGGGTAGCCCGTGCTGTACGTATATCTCGCGAAAGACCTTTATGCAGTCCTCGATGTTTAGCTTGTCGCGGTGTTGAGCTGGCCAGAGGGTATCAAACGTCACGCGGGCTGCGGCGCCGGAGGATATCAGGCGCTGGAGGTCCTTCTCGCTGGCCGAGGGGTCGAAGTCGGGGAGGAGGGCTTGCAAGGCGTGTGCCCAGGTTTCCTTGATGGCGTCCATGGTGTGCATCAGAGTGCCGTCGAAGTCGAAGATGATCATCTTGGGTGGGACTGGCTTCGGGCTGATCTGGGTGGGCTTGATGGAGGGGAGAACGGCGGCAAGGAGCTTAGCCAGATGTCCGCCGAGCAAGCTGATGGACGAGAAAAAGCGTTCGGTGACGGACATGTTGGTTATGTGATGGTTGCTGTAGTGCAGTGGGACGGTTGTTAATGAGTATCAGGATACCTCGGCCCGATTGACACTTCTTATAGAAGCCAGAGACTGCAAGAGCAAGTGAATAGACAGACAATGAAGTGTTGATGTCCTCATTGTGCAACGCAGGCATTATAGAGTGAGACACGGCGTTCGTTCTGGGGTTATTCATTACAGGTGTATCAGGGAGTATCAGACTAACATGGATTGGGACAGTCATTGAGGCACCAAAGGGGATTTTCTTTATGTCTATATACGGATGTTCCTCCCCGCCAGCGGTTCGACTTCCTGTTTCGAATATGTAATATAACAGTCATTGCTCCGTGTCCGCTCCGGGCACGCTCAGCTTAGCGCCGGAACACGCACTGAGCAAGTAAGCACAAGAAAATCTTTCTTTCAATAGATCACGTGAGATAATTATTCTGCCGTCGAGCCCTCTAAACTACACCCAGCGTGTAGTTCAATACTAAAACCGCCTGTTTGGCGGTGGCTTGAAAAAGGTTGGGAAAGAATATTTCCAATCTAATTGTTCAGAGTCACAAAGTGGAGATTAAACCTAGTCCCAGATAATTAGGCTTCCTCAATGAAATGCCAAGTATAAGTATGGCTGGGTCTGATAGTAGACAAAACAGACATCTCAGCCGCTGTTCTTCTTCCGCCAAAACGCCTCATCAATCGCCCTCTCCGCATCATACCCATACGCCCACATCTGCGTCGCCGGGTCACTCCACTGGTTCGGGCTATGCGAGAACGGGATTCCCAGTGTCTCGGGCTTCATCGCTTCATCACGCGCCTGCTGCAATGGGCCATCGGGGAAATGCCACAGCTGTCCATTTAGCAGACTTGCGTCCTGCATCATTCGCGTGCGCTCTGCGCGGACCTCTTCAAATATTAAGAGGGCGTGCTGGATCTCGGTCGTAGATGATATGTGGCTCAGGGCGCATGCTAGGGCGGCGCCGTCTTCTACTGCCATTGCGGCGCCTGTTTGGTCGTTAGCTTTGGAGCAGTGATTTCTCCGGGGAGGCTGTCGCTTACCCTGTGACATGTACGGCAGCATTGCATGCGCAGCATCACCCAAAACGACAACATTTCCCTCGAACCATTTGGTCAGTGCGGGAGTGCTAACCAAAGGCCACTTGATCGTGTTTTCGATCATGCCGATGATCTTCGTTAACCTGGAATCGGCATAGAGTCAGTTTGGAAGGGTCATTCCTTAGAGTACATACCGAGAATCCCATCCGCTAAACTCGCGGCGCATATCTTCCAACGCAGTGCTCTGGTCCCATGTGGCTGGGTCGCGGGGATCCCAATGCGAGAGAACCATGTTGAAGGATTTTCCGGCTCCGATTGTGTATGTCATTACATGGCGCTTGTCACCGATCCTGAAACAGTAAGCAAGAAACTAAGCATGAGTAAGGTCTGCTGGTTCTGGCTGCAACAAACCATATATTAAGCGCTGGCTTCTCGAGGAGCCACGCGGTGTCTGGGTCTGCTTTCAGAGCGCCAACGTCGACTGTTGCACGGTACGCCGCAAATCCCAATTTCCCGACTGCTTTGTCTGCGCCCTCTTGAAGTAGCGCCCGGGCGAGGGACTTGATTCCTATTTGTTATCAAGTCAGTTCACAGCGACGACTCGAGAGGGGGATGCTTCCAAGACAACTCACCATCCGCCGCGACAACAAGATCCGCACCAGCACACTCCCCGGACTCAAGCCGAATCTCTGTCCCCTCCAAATCATACCCCGTAACCTTACATCCGAGCTTAATCTCAATCCCCAAATCGCGGGCGCGGTGGACGAGTGCCGAATGGAAATCCGCCCGGTGAATGACATAGTATGGCGCATCGAACGTCTCCCGGAACCCCGGAATGAGTCGTGTATATCCGATGGCATCCCCATTCTCCCACCGACGGAATGTCATTCCCTCGGGCTCGGTCGCGCATCTCGCGAGGTAGGGACCGACGCCGAGTTTATTCAGGAGGCGGGCGGAGTTGGGGGGGATTTGGATTCCTGCGCCGACCTAGCCAATGTCAGGCTGTTCTGATATAATAGGGTGTCTGGTGTAGTGTACCTCTCCGAGTTGTGGTGCTTGTTCGTAGACTGTCACCTTGTGGCCCTGTGTGGCGAGCGCGATGGCAGTTGATAGCCCTCCGAGTCCTGCTCCGACGACAATGATCTTCAAGGCAATGTTACTGCGAGTCTCACCATCTGCAGTGCGAAATGGCTTTAGAAATTGTAGGCAATTGCTGGGGTACGTTGTGCTCTGTAGGTAGTCAGTTCGTGCGGCGTACGCAGGGTCTGGGTCAAGGGATGATAACGTACCTGCAGCGAAGACAGATCCGGATTGTTGTCAGGCATGATGATTGCGATTTCAGGGACAATTTAGTTTCGCAATAGAGGCAATAGTCGAGGCACTCAACTTATTATACTGCAGGCAATTCGCTGGTTGGAGTTGACCCGGAGGCACTTCCGGCTGAACCGATCTCTCCCCGGGAGGTCCTGGTTGCACGAGCGCCCATTCTACATAAAAGACCAGGACCTGCCGTTGCCTAGAATCGAATCAACTACATGATCGCGATCGGGTCAGAATGGCAACTACCAAGGAGCAGCAACAGAACAGTGACTCGACCGAGCTCCTGCTCAAGAGTCTCGAGGGCAGCAACACGCTGCCTCTATGGACGCAAATGGCTCGGCTGAACCCCCCAGAGCCGAATCCAACGGCGGTGCCCTTTGTCTGGAAGTATCAGTCCATCCGCCCGAGTCTATTGCGGGCAGGCGAGCTTATCACGGAGAAGCAAGCTGAACGGCGGGTACTTATGCTCATTAATCCGACCAGAGGTACGTTCGCAGGCGAGAACAGGTGCTGACGAGAGTGTACTGACTGACTGGCTTGGCTTGATAAGACGCGCCATACACAACAGACACCCTCTACGCCGGTCTTCAGCTCGTGATGCCCAACGAGACCGCCCCCGCACACAGACACACGGCCTTTGCAATGCGCTTCATCATCGAAGGGAACGGCGGGTTTACCGCGGTGCACGGCCGGCGCATTCGGATGCAACAGGGCGATGTGATCCTCACCCCGACGTGGAACTACCACGACCACGGCAAGGATGGCTCCGGGCCCATGATCTGGTTGGATGGGTTGGATCTTCCAAACTTTCGGCACTTCCCTGTGCACTTTGTGCAGCATTTTAGTGAGGTGCGGTATCCCGCCGAGGACCTGGATAGTGATAACTCGCCGTTGGTCTTTCCGTGGAAGGTTATGAAAGCTTCGCTGGATGAGCTTCCGGGGGATTGGGCAGTCAAGAGATACCTGCGATCGGGGCAGCGAGAAGGTATGTTTTTCTGCGTTTCTTTCAGTTTGGATCTGATTTTCTTTTCGCAGTGAGCCGCGTCCTTGGTGGTTGTGCAGAGAGGCTGAATGCCGGCTGCGCCTCTGCAGCGCGTCGTGAGACCACATCGGCAGTGTACCATGTCATTGCGGGAAAGGGCCATTCTGTAGTTGGAGAGCAGACCTTCGAGTGGGTCAAGGGTGACACGTTCTGCGTGCCTTCTTGGTACAGATACCAGCATTTTGCTGCGGCGGGGGAGACAGTCTACCTGTATCGCTTTGACGACATGCCCATGATTGAGGCATTAGGCTTCTACCGCTCCGAGGAGATGGACGTGGAGTCGCTTGTCAGAGATTAGTTTATGAAAGAATTATGTTATTATGCTTTGAAATGAATAAGTCAGCCAACGTAAATTCCGGTCTCTCCCCGCTCTTCCCGACAACACCCCGCTGCCAACGGAGTCTTCTTCAAGATACCGAATCGCGACATCGTACGACGTTTCAGCCCAAGCTCACCACATGGAGTCGCATGCCCGGGAGCAGTCTCCCCGCCCAGCTCCAGCTATCAAGCGTCGCAGGGTTGCTCTCGCCTGTGATTCCTGCAGGCTCCGGAAATCACGGGTACCTTGACCGGCATCCCCATCCCCACAGGGCTCCATCAAGCTGATATTCACAGTGCGATAGTACTCGGCCTCAGTGTTCCTCGTGTGTTGAGCTGGGTTTTGAATGTGTCTACAGACCTCCGGCCACCGCCACGAATGTCATCGTGCAAAAGGAGTACGTGGTCAAGCCCCGGGCACATCCCAGTCCTGTTCGCATAGAGTGCTGACCAGCCATAGTTATTTGCAATCTCTTGAGTCGCGGGTGTATCAGTTGGAGAACTCGCTATCGACCGTCAAGGATGATCTGAGCCGGTTATCTTCTCGCGTTTCTCATGGGACTGGTTCCGAGCCAATCTCTTCTGGGTTTGACCACAATGCGCGCCAACGCACTCCACTGCGTGATCTCGCCGGCACGGAGGACTCTGTGGATGCGATGGGCACGATTACCCTAGCGAATGAGGAAGACTCTGGGTTCTTTGGTAAGGCCTGTGCATCCCTTTCGGTCTCTCTCTCTCTCTTGCTCACCGCACAAGGTCCTTCGTCGAATGTTGCCTTTACGCGTCACCTATGCAGAGCCATCGGGCACTGTAACACGCTCGACGGAACTGCTCCAGGGCTACTTGCCGATACCCCGACGTACGACGGCGGCTTCGTCAGTGCCTCTCGGCCCCCGTCACCTCCCGGACGGACTGATGGTCTCCGATTTGACCGGCGTGGAAAGGACACCTTCAAACTACCACCAGCTTCAGAGACTCTCAGCCTGATCAAGCAGTATTTTACCAATACTGGCCTGTTGTTCCCATATATACATCCACCCACGTTTCTCCAGACGTACGAGGAGATGGTACGGGACAACTTTAAACGCGTGCGCCGGACATGGCTGGGGCTGTTGAACATGATCCTAGCCATGGTGACAATCACAGCCAGTCCGTCTGGTGCCCCGGCCAGTACACGCATCGCGGAGTCCGATGTATTCTACCAGCGCAGTCTCAGCCTGTGCCGGGATGAGATTCTACGTGGGACAACACTAGAGGTTGGTGAGTTCTGCGCCTAGATCCATGCATCTCGTGTAATATTATCTGACCATATAGTCCAATACCTACTTCTCATGGGCCAGTATCTGCAGGGAACGCAAAAGTCGGTTCAAGCGTGGACTGTGCATGGTCTGGCGGTTAAGGCGGCGCTGCAGCTTGGACTCCACTCTAAGGATGCTTCAGGGGCGTTTTCCCGGCTTGAGAAGGAGACAAGGCTTCGCACTTGGTTTGGTTGTGTGCTGCTGGACAGGTAAATTGACAGTTCCGATAGCTGAACACACTAGCTGACGGTTGGTAATACCAGAACTCTGTGTATGACATTTGGTCGCCCGGCCGCCATTCCGAACAGCTATGTTAAACTTGAACTGCCCGCCGGGGATGTTTTAGTGGACACATCTCCAATGGTCGACGAGCAGACCTCTTCTCTGAGTCTATCCTTGTATAATGCAACCATGTGCGTGGCCGTTGCTGCTACATCTCCAGATCCGCCCTAACCTAGCCACAGAACCCTCTACAACCAAATTGCAAAAGCCATTGATCTACTCTACGGCCAAAATCTAGGATGCGACCCCCCATCAAGTGTCAGCGAAATAATTGCACACGTGTTTTCTCTCGAGCAGGATCTGTTCTCCTGGGAAAGGGCGCTGCCTGAATCCGTACGGCTACTCAGCCTCGATCAGATGCACCATCTTCGAAATACAACTGCATCAGAGTTTGACCTTGTGGCGCTCAGATTCCGGATTATACTCACACTGCGATACTCAAATTTCCGCGTCCTCTTGCATCGGCCCGTTCTTGTGCGGTTTATTGATTCCTGTGGCCGGTTGCAGTCGGATCCACAGCAGCTCCAGCTCCTACAGCAGCTCGGACTAAACAGTATTCAGATCTCAATGGACTCCACCATGCAGATCATTGATTTTATACACGACATTGTCCATCACACCGACCACCAGCATAAGCTTCTGGGCGCATGGTGGTTTTCGCTTTATTATAGTATGGCCACCGCTTTTACCTTCGTCCAGCTTTTATCATCTGTACTGACCACTAAAAGCGTTCAATGCCGCACTGGTCATACTCGGTATACTGATCGTCTGCCGCGAGGGAGGAATGGCAGGCCAGATCGTCGGCGCAGTGGCAGATAAGATCAGAGAGTATCCCTTCCGCGCAGCCGCCGCTCTATCCAAGCTCGATAGCGGGAACCGCATGGTGGTTCGATGCCGTGTTTACCTCGAAAGGCTCATAAGCACCTCAGGTCTCTACAGTAAGTCGATGCTGCATGTCTATCAAGACTGGGAGTCCAGTTCTGACCAAGAACTACAGGTATTGAAGAGCTTAGCGCCGGGATATCGGGCGATTCATCTCTGGGCCTTCCGTGCCCGCCCTCGTCTGACCTGGATATTTCCCCGTTGGGTGTGGAGTTTGGAGAGTTTATGCTCGATGGGAACTTGTTTGCGTCGCTTAACCCGCCCGCTGCGTAGACTGCTGGCGCATGCACAGCTGTATTAGTCCCTTTCGCCGAGCGGCGCAAGTCCAAGCCACGATATATAAACTGGTTGCACTGCATCTGACTGAATAGAAAGTGATTGAGAACAGACAACCTAGAAACGCTCAACATAGCCTAAGCGGGTTTGAGTCGGTCTGCGTAGAGGGCAGCTCAAGGTAAAATGCCGTTAGTCTGACAGGTAGAGGTCATCAGTTGGATTCCCCTCAGCCCCAACCCCACTTCCACGGGGAGCGCAGCTTAAAATGTAATATGGCAGAGCATTAACCTTGTTCCCCAGGGCTCATTGTCTGCATCTCAGGAAGTAAACGCCCGGGGGCCACCGGATGCCACCCGCTGGCGTATCCGCTCTCTCCCCGGCGCGGCGCATTCTATAAGGATCACAAATGGCCCCGTTCCGATCCAAGAAACCTCACGTACCTAGTATCTGTCCAGCAACTCACTAACTCTAACCATGACCCTCCCCTGGAAACGCCTCATCCGCTTCCAAAGCACAGACGGCCGGATCCTCCGCGGCGAACCACTTGTCGGCGCAGACGTCGACATTGGATTCATCACTGCGGCCGATAAAGTGCAAGCGCGCGTCCTCGCCGGAGACGACATCTACGATACGACGGGCAAGACGAAGCTTACAGACGAGGTCGTTGGTGTCAAGACGGTTCTGGGCCCGCTCGCTCAGGGCGATGTTCCGATTCTAAGATGCGTGGGGCTGAATTATGCGAAGCACAGTACGTTGCAGACCTCATTTCTATTTGCCTATTCGCAGCAGAATCGTTTGATAACTGGACTAGTTCGCGAAGCCGGGCGCAAGCCGCCTCCATTCCCCTTCATCTTCTTCAAGCCCAATACGACGATCCACGACCACGGCGCCCCGGTGGTGATTCCGAGGATTGCACAGGATGATCAAGCGGATTATGAAGGCGAGCTCGTACGTGCCCCCTGCTTTACCCTCCTCCCCATACCCACCCTCGCTCACAGGCTAGTAGTGCATGATCCTCGGCCAAGACGCAAAGGACATCCCCGTTTCCGAAGCCCTCTCCTACGTCGCCGCATACACAGTCGGAAACGACATCTCGTCGCGCAAGCTGCAGCGCGACCCCGCGTTCGCCGGCGTCGTCCCACAGTGGGGGTTCTCCAAGGGGTTCGACACCTACGCGCCATTAGGCCCATGCCTTGTCGCTGCGTCGGAGATAGCCGATCCGAAGCAACTGCACCTCCGCACAACGGTCAACAGCGATGTGAGGCAAGACGAGAGCGTCGAGGATTTGCTCTTCGACTGCGCGTATCTGGTCTCGTACCTGTCGCAGGGCACGACGTTGCAGAAGGGGAGTGTGATCATGACGGGGACGCCTGGGGGTGAGTGTTGCTTCCCTTCATCTTTGGATTCGAGCCGTATTAACCCGTGTTAGGCGTTGGCGCTGGTTTGAAGCCGCCAAAGTACCTCGTGCCTGGAACGCAGATGGATGTTTGGATCTCTAGGATTGGGACGTTGAGGAACGGCGTGGTCTTTGCGTGAATTGCATGGCGTACCGGAACAGACGAGAAATGCAATATATAGACCTGTTAGTAATGGACCTGGCATGTATATGACTTTTCAGGCGTCGTGAAGGAGTGGAGGAAAACTCTGGCCCAGGAAACTGGTGACAATTCCATGATTATAAGTCAAGGCCTTTTAGAAGTTGGAATAACAGGCGTATTTCACGTTGCGTGCCTGGATAGATTACGAGTAACAGCAATAAAAATCCAAAAAGGGTTTCTCTGTCTTGCATATGCTGTGTACTATGCTAGGATACATCTCAAGGAGTTTCTAACATCGATTCTACCGCCAATGCAGAGTAACATGGCACTCCTTGGTCTTTACGAAGAACCCCTCGCGAAGGTGTGTGTCACCGAGTGGGACTCGTGCGATGTGGAAGAGCTTGAATAGCGCAGCCAGGGTCTTGAACATCTCCATCCACGCAAAACTGGCCCAGTGTTAGCGTGGTCGCATTATCTACGAAACTGGAGTAAACGTACTTTCGGCCGATACAGGCACGAGGGCCCACGGAGAATGGCACAAACGACTCGAGTAGCTTTGCGGAGTCCTCCGCAAGCCATCGCTCGTAGTTGAAAGTGTCGGCATCCTGAAGGAAAAATACGGGTCAGCAATTTGTTTTCCGCAAGGTCGGGCAATGCTGACATGAAATTCACGGGAATTATGGTGGACACTGAGAGTCGGGACGCTGACAAGTGTCTTTGAGCTGTTAGCAGCATCTCAAGCCCTGGGCAGAGTGACTTACTCCCTCTGGGAGAAACCTCCCTGCCACCAGCTTCCCCCCCTTCGGCGTGACCCGCTCAAGTCCCGTCGCGCTCGTGGGCCGGAACCGCATTGTCTCTCGGACAACGGCGTTGAGCACGGGGAGGTTCTCAATTGTCTTGAAGTCCGGAACCCAGTCCGCCGCCATTTGCCCCGGAAAGGCTGCATCCAGCTCCTCCTGCAGCCGGCGCTGTATCGCCTCGTCCCGAGACACAATATCCACGACGTTGGTCATGCTCGTGCTAGTCGTGTCGCTGCCCCCAACAATGAACGAGATCGACTCGGCGATAATCTCCTTCTCCTCCAGTGCGTTGCCCATGTCCGGGTCCTTGGCGTTGAAGAGCAGGCTGAGGAGGTCCTTGCGCGAAGTGCCGGTGGCCTGGTCCCGCCGCTTGAAGTACGCTTTTGTCCCAATTGCGGCGAGAGCTTGCGTGCCTCGCATTCCCTGCGACCAGAACGGGTCCAGGGGGAATTTCTTGATGAACTCCCTAACGGCGCGTGGTAGGTGGCCTAGCGCATTGAGGGCTTCGCCGCGGGCATCGACGGCGTCGATGAGATTCAGGTAGTCCTCTCCTCGATCCAGGAAGCCAAAGGATTCCCCGAATGCAAATTCGCCTGAGACATTAGTGTCATGCTTTATATGTATATGATATGGTAGTGACGGACACACCTATCGCGTCAAAGGCGAGGAAATTGGCTATCGCAATAATAAGTCATCCGCTGTGCGTTCTGAGTAAGAAAAGAGCTGTAACGAACAGTATTCATTAAAGTCTAGACTGATCGTGTCCCCAGATGCCTGTAGTCGATCGTTTATCAGGTTAATCAGCTTCCGAATATCCCTGCTCATGTGCGGCTCAAAGTCCTGCAGCCCTCTTGCTGAAAACGCCGGGCTCATAATCTTCTTTTTCCGTTGATGGATCTTTGGGTCCCTAGTGTTGAAAAGAACAGGCTCGACCTGGTGAAAGGGTGAAGCAATTCGGATGTTAGTGGAATTCTATATACAGCCAGGACAGGGACAACATATCTTCATAGAACGGGCCCTTCAGGAAACCCGTCTTGTGGCCGTAGATCTGTTGCACGGCCGTTGCATCCGCGATGGAGATGTGGTTGGGCGAAATCCGCACAAAGTCTCCGTATCTCTGGTGCAAGTCACTGACGGCCTGCGATCTTCGGCCTCGGCGGCATTGCAGGACTATCCACAAGGGTGATATCCTCGCAAGAAGCGGGCCAGGATAGCGGCGTAGAGGCGAGAGTAATAGACAATAGATCACCCAAGAGAGAGCCTTTGGCGCATGGGCAAGGTAAGCTTAGCTTCCACAAATAGGATGGATGGGATGGAATTACCGTGCACAATATAACAGTGCCAGCTACGAGGGCTCGGTTTTCTGCCCAGGATGCATCGTACTGAAACTTTGAAGCCATGATTGCCTTGACCTAAATCAACAATAAAGTAGTTACTGGCTTGCTTTTGCTCTTGGGGTTTGAATTATATGATGCCAGCACATGGGGTTGGGGAGAGGCCGGATGCCAGTCGTTACCCCCGCATGAATCACCATCGTGGGAACAACCAGGATGCACTGGAGATATCCTGGGACCGGTGGGAGTCGGCCACCGCCAATGACCGGGGACGGAGTCAAGCACAGGGACCATCCGACCTTTCCCCGGACAGCCAGAAGTGAACTGATCCGCCCCCGGGGATGCATCGGCCCCAGCTTATTACTGACCACAGCTGGCTGCTTGTATGGGCAAGGTCTGTTGTGCTTTTGTGGCGCCACGAAGGCCATTGATGCGTTTATTTCTGAGCCCTGGATATTACACACAGCTCTTGAGAAGGTATAGAATCATACTGCATTACAATCATTACTCTGAGGTATTTGTTTCAAACAACTTTCCGCAGCAAAGTAGCAACGACTAAATATACAAGAACGAAGCTTATGGTAAGAAAATATTCCATTCCGCCACAGTAGCTCATGCTGCCTTCTTATCGTGCCTCTCGATAGCAAAATCCTTTAGGGTAGAGCCGGCGGAACTCTTGTTTAGACCCAGCGCACTGTGAAACGGACATCCCGGAATGTCCCTTTTATGGCGTGCAATAAACCACGGGGCAAACTCGGCGTCTTCCTTACGAAGGGCAGCAATTTTCTCTCGCTTCTCCGTGACCGTCATCTTTTCCTGCTGTTCCCAGTAGGACTCTGTGGGATCCGCCGCGAACATGCCCACTAGCCATAGCACCCTACCGAGTATCAAGGTGATGAGGAAATATAAGACCGGATGGACGGGCTCGATCTGGCATGCCCTGAGCGTGGTGGGCAGTGAGAGAGCGATGGGGATCCTGCGACCCAGCCACCGGAGGCCCCGCGGGAAGTAGCTGAACGCGAACTGGTCGAAGCACGCCTCTGCAATGAGCTTCGCACGTTCCGGCCCGACTCTCATGTTGGACTCGAAGGCGAGATTGTACGCCATGAGCTCGTCCCAGCTGCCAGGGAAGCTGTGGATGCGCTTGTCCCCCTCCGGGACTATGAAGAGCGTGCCTAGCTCCCTCCAGAAGTTCACCGCGGCCGCTTTCTGCTTGTCAGTGAAGCCAGGGAGCCCGAGTTTGACCATGAGACGGTGGATTGCGGCCGCGCTGTATGTCAAGGTATAGAGGTAGTCATCGTTCTCAGAGAAGTTGCCCGGGTACCTTTGCGCCCAGTACGCATGAACATTGTTGATGTGACTGACGGATTTCTTGGTGATGGGATTACTGGGACCATACCACCACCAGATGGCGTTGTTATTGGCCGTTTGCTCCACCCTCTGCGTGGCTTTCCAGAGTATCTTCCCGCCATCGGATCGCCAGACAGCCTCGGCTCCCTGCTGAGTGACGATAAAATTGGGAAAGGTTATCGCATAGACGAGGTTTTGGGTAAAGCCCGTAAGCCCGTAGCTCGATGTCAGGCGCCATATCTCTTCATAGTCGACATCTGGATGTAGAGACTCGATGCGCTGCTGGATCCATTTGCGAGGCTTCGGCGGGGCTGATATGGTCATGACGAGGAACAATAACTGACAGCTAGCTTCTGTGAAGGTAGCGGTATTCCATCAGTGTTACAATGAGGGATGGGGGAACTTATACCGGCCAAACATCGCCAAGCAGTGGCATTTCCGGTCTCTCCCCGTAGGGCCACAGTCCTCATACATCATGATAGAGGCAGCCTTCCGCTTACTCAGCGGCACTTTTGAGAAACGGATTCCGGGGGTTGGACTCAATGGCTCGATCAAGTTTGACGATGTCTGGATTAGGTAAAAGTAATGAGATTGAGGTCTCGGAATTGTCACCGGCAAAGACTATGGCTTAGGGTACTAGATCTTCAATACGTTCGGCTTACTCGACATCACCACTACTGAGGCTTCATTGTCAATCCCATCTCAGGCTGTCGGTTGGACCGATGTCTGGACCCTTCTACGTCAACTTATGAACATCACTATCAGGCACTGGTACATCCTCCGCACATAGAATATAAGACGCACTATATTAACCATAGCATGGATTCTTACTAACCGCCTTGGCAGTGGCGCAACAGACAGCTGGCTGTTGCCCGGATACTTTGATCATGTAAGTGCACTAGGTGTCGAAGGTAATATTCTTGATGCGCAACCACTCCTCCAACCCAGTATTGAACCTGCCAAACCCGCTAGACTTGGCACCTCCGTGTGGCAAAACCACCTCATCGTGAACGGTCATGTTGTTGATATGGACAGCCCCAGTCTCGATGCGCTTCGCAAGCCGGATGGCCTTGCGCAGGTCGCGTGTGAAGATCGCTGACGACAACCCATAGTCTGTGTCGTTGGCGATCCGCAGCGCTTCGTCGTCGTTCTCGTAGGGGATCAACGAAACCGCCGGCCCAAAGGACTCCTCGTGGTAGATTCTCATGGATGGTTGCACGTCCGTCAGGATTACGGCGTACTTGTTAATGTACTTACCATGGGGCCAAGGCCAGTACTACACCGTAGGGCTCCTTGACAATCAGCGCCCCGTGAGCGGGATCCTGCGTGATCGGTACACGGCCCTCGCCGCTCGCCGTTTTCCCAGCAGCGTCGAGGAGATATCCCTTTGCAGCGGATACATTAAAGCTCGCCCATCCTGCATCGGCGCCAGTTTCCTGGACTTCATACTCGACCAGCTCGGCAGTACGCCTTTCAAGGATGTCAGCAGCTTTAAGGAATATGTCTCGGCGCTGCTGCGGCGTGCTGTCTTTCCAGGTTTCAAAAGCTGTGGACGCGGCGCCAATGGCGTCCAGGGCTTCTGCCACGGTAGCGTTTGAAGAGTCGTGTAGATGCTTGCCTGTCCCTGGCGACGTGACAGGGAAGTGATCGTTGGTGAGGACATCCTTGCCGTTAATGATAAGCGGTACGATGCTGCCACATCGAGCCATGTCGGACAGATTAACCTGTGTGGAGATGAGGATGATTAGAGGTGAAGTCGCATGGCAGACTACCCATGCCTCGATGACAACCGTAGGCAGGTATATATACCCTGTGTGGACTCGTCTGCAGGAACTGTTGATTGATTTACGGACGGCGTCTAATGAGAGCCTGCACCATAAACCCATAACGACCACTAAAAGATAGGTCTGTCCAGTTACACAGACGCCTCTCCTCACCTTGGCATGACCCCAGAACAGGTATTCTGTACTTTCCCCGGACTTCAGCACCTCATCTGAAAGGATGTCTCATTTATGGGTGACAATATTAATGGAAAGGATTTCTAGGTTCTTCCGATGGGCCTATGTGGTGATTCTGGCGGCGGAAATCAGAAAACTCTCAAACATGATCACTTACAAAGGCCGGGGATACAGCGGGCAGTAACCGTATAGCAACGCCCGTCCATTCTTCCGGCCCCTCCCCACAAAAGGTCCCTTGATCATACGAACTCCCCTTGTCCACTTTTTGCGCAGATTCCAATGAATCCTTCGGTGACAAGGAAAGCATACGCTCCACGCTGCGGGGACTCCTGCAACCTCTGTACTCCGTATCCGCTTATCATATTTAGTAAACTAATGCCGCTTACTGGACGAAACAATTTCATAAGTTTATTATGAAGAGTACTAACCTCCATATATCAGTCCTCATGAAAATTTTGGAGTATACTAAATTCGCCACGTATTCCTAATTCGACAAGATATAAAGATTTTGTGCTGTACCAAGGGCTATCCGATCCTGCCCCGCCAGTCGGATTCGTAGCAACGTCACTGGGCCTTACCAGGTATAAGTACATTGAGTAGAAGAAGAATGAGCCTTCCATTCCACAGAGCTTCTACCAACTTCACAGCCTTTATTGCAAGATCCCTTAATTGTGTCAAGATGGCTGAAGGCTTCCGCACCGAGTTTAGTCCTGCCGAGGACCGCAAGTACCTCCCCCCATACTTGCAAGACACGCCCGAGACCACGACCGAGGTTGAATGCCCCGTCCAGGGATACCTGCCGAGCTGGGTGCATGGTAGCCTGGTCAGGTATGTTGGGCATTTCTATTTGCCCTTTGCAAGCACTGTTGATTGAACTCTTTTGTTGTCCACACCAGAGTTGGTTGTGGCCAGTACATCATCCCTACCTCCGACGATGGGTCTACCAAGCCTGTCGTTCTGCAGCACTGGTTCGATGGCCTCAACACGCTGCATAAGTTCCGCATTGAGAACGGCAAGGTGCACTACATGAGCAGAAGCACCACCAAAGGCGTTCTTGAGCGTGTCAAGCAGATAGGAAAGTTCGACAGTCCGACCATCGGCGCCAGCCCTAACCAAACACTCGGCCCGATTGACCCCTGTTCCACACGTCTGGGCGCTCAGGTGAGGGGAACCCCACGGTGAGGCATTGTGACCACTGTTGCTTACGAGTTTCTTAGCAATCGGTATTTACCCAGTCATCCGATGAAGCATTTGAGGCGTTCCTCCCGCCAGATGCCGTCAACATTAACATCACCCCGCGCAGAGGGTATGCAGTCCGTGATGACGGAAATCCTCTTTCCCGCGGAAAGCCCGCAGCCAATCCTGAAACTGAAGAGGCATGACTCTAACAGGCCGCACAAAGCTGTTTATAGGGTACTATCCCGTGCGCTAACATCATTCAATGCAGCTTATCATCGGCACCGACTTCAACATGCTCCAAGTCTGCGATGCAAAAAGCCTCGAGCCCAAGCGGCTGTTCACCTACGCTGTAATTGACGAAGCGCTACAGGGAGCTGGAATCTGTGCGCATCAGGGCAAGGACCGCAAGCGTGGCACGCAGTACAACTATGTCATTGACAAAACTGGCACAACATACGTGTTTGGCATCGACACCACATCTAGACCGTCGAAGCTTCTCTGGAAAACGCCGATTTTCCGTGGGGCAACGTATATCCACCATATCGGGGTCTCGCAGCAGTATGTGGTCTTTGTCCGACAGGTATGTATCCCCTGTCCAGTTTACTGGGTATATAGAATCACTGACATGTTTGGCTCCTGCTCGAAAATTAGCCTATTGCATTGGATCCTACCAAGAGCAGCACGTCTATGGCGGAGATGTGGAACATTGATCAGAAGGGAGATACTGAATTCTACCTCATTGATAAGGATTCCGGCAAGCAGTGAGTCTTGACACCTTCCATTTCCGCGGAACAGACAGAGACTGATGGCCTCTAGTGTCGCTACCTACCGCATTCCTGGCTTCCTGTATTTCCACATGGCCAATGCCTATGACTTCAAAGACGCCAACGGCAAAGTGACGGTCCACGTAGACATCTGCAGCTACTCCACAAAACACGTTCCGGTATTCGAGTACAGCATGTCCAACATCCTTGACCCGCTCACCGCGTTTAGCAACGGAACGCTGGTCCGATATGAGCTCGAGGATGTCTATGGCACGCTTGATCCTACGGAGATCCGCCGCGGCACTGTCCGCCAGTCGATCTCCTGCGACCTCGAACTCCCACGCATCCGCAAGGACCGATCCTCGGTTCCCGGGTACAGATACGTGTGGGGAGCGTCTGATCTCGGCGGCGACAGCCCGGGGACGCAGATCCCCGTTGGGCGACTTGGTAATGGCGTCGGGGTGGCGTCACGCGCGTTCCTTGGGCACCTGGTCAAGGCTGATTGGAAAACGGGCAAGGTCGTACATTTGCACCCTACCGATGGCGACAGCTGCCCCTGCGAACCTATCTTCGTTGAGCGGCCCGGGTCGACAGAGGAGGACGATGGAGTTGTCCTGACGATTGTCTGCAACCGGGATGGCACTAAGAGCGTCCTGGTTGTCCTTGATGGCCAAACGATGAAGGAGATTGCAAGAGCGGATATGCCGCAGGTGTACGGTATCGGGTTCCACGGTACTTTCATCGAAGCCGGTAGGTAGCTGGCTGCGTCTCCTCACGAGCGGTCAAGGGAAAGCCGGGATGGCAAAGATGCTGTGTATCATTCCACTATTGTTTTTACTTGCCAGGCTCTCGGAGTGCCGGACAGGGTCGGATCAAGGACGATCGACAATCCCTTCCGAACTATTGGCCAATAATGCACCTGACTCTCCAAGGATGCCGGAGAAGATAGTTTTTATAGGAATTTCTTATTATATACTTGTTAGGGGCAAGGCCCGGAACGAGCTAGTTGCGTACTCGATACACGATGGAACAGCTATAGAGCTAAGATACAGGGGCTGTTGGAGTTCTGACATGGCTACAGAGGGTACCTTGTATTAGAAAATTGAGGTCGTGGCCTCATGTTTGCAAATAATGATATGCTATTAGATGCTGCGTAGACTGGAAGTTGAAAACCAATGACAATGTATAATAAAGTCCGGTTACTTTGGAGGTTGAACTGGAATTAGAGGATAAAGCGACAGGGTTGGCTTGGCATTGCATTTTTTATTCAGGCGGTGTGCAAGGCGCTGAAGGCTACTGAGTCATTGTCAGGGAACAATTAGGGGCTTTGTCCCGGTTACTCCCGGACTCAACGGGGATTACTCCCCGAGTACTCCGTGCACGCACCTGGGTGCTCACCCGAGCTTGCATTAATTACTTCTTTGTGGGTGTTATCACTCACCGGGGCTATTGTGTTTGATTATTGAGCTGGGTGCAGGTCCCCTTCTTATTTAATGCACGCAGTCTATTGGGAGCCAAGTGAATAGCTCCTGCAGCATGCCTGTTCATTCACTGTGCTGTGGATAGTTGGCTCCACATCAGGGTGAATGGACGCTGAAAGGCCTTTCATTCTGTGCAACACCAGGCATTGTTGACTGCGGTAGACTGAGATGAAACCCAATCTTGAAACCTGAATTGTGGGCTTTTATTGAATGGTAAGATGCTATTCACGTCACCGTCACCGTCACCGTTAATATTGGAGGTGAATCGATGATAAAGCTGTTACAGTGTTGTACCATGCATAAATTGAAAACCATGAACGTGTATATCTTCAAGATCTATAGTGTAGTTCCATGATGGGCGCTTGTATAGTCTATATCGGACGAGGCCAGTTGAGGAATGACAGATCGAAATGAGGTCCAGAAACCGAATTGTATAAAGAATACGCCAGTAACACCTGTTTGTCCCTAGAACGGGCTGATTTTATATCGTTTGAGCCTGGAGTGATCCCAAATTTGCCAGTTGAACTGGGGAGAAGTCGAAAGAAGCACAAAACACCAGTATTATATGCACGCAATATGTAAACGCCGTAAATGGTCTATTCGAGTGAGGTCGTGTTTAACGTGGGAATTTCGGGCAATGCTGTCCACCAGGAGCGTGGTTAATGAGCCAGTGCGAGATCGAAGCCAGATTTATGGGCAAGTTACTCGATTGACGGACAATGCCTTGTAGTTCCGAGACAGCTCGTCGCAAGCATTCCAGATGCGTCGACGGTTGGCAATGCCCATCAAGGCCGCGTCTTCCAGGCCGTGCTTTGGAGCGGTGATTGCATCCAGCCAGATATAGACCTGCTTGTGGTTCAGGTCCGTATCTGACTGGCGCAACACCTGCTTCTCCCAGAGCCACGGCATGTCCGACTGAATGAAGCATCTCCAGAAGTAGTCGTCTTGGGTGAGGAGGTGGACGAAGGCAGAGGCCTGGATGAGAGACTTGAGCGACTGGCCTGGAAGAAAGGAGCAGATTTGGTAGACCAGCTCAGCAGGCAGCGCGCCGAATGGGTTTCTGGGCTGTCGACTGCCGATATCAAAGTGCTTTGGAGGTGCGTGGAGTCTGCTTGTGGTCTTGATCTGCCTCCGCGCGAGCTCGTCAAAGCTGGCTGTGTCTGTAGGATGCCGCACGGAGTACTGCAAGAGTCAGCTTGATTAGAAGACACTGGTGAGTATGATGCCTACCTCTGCCCCCGGGAGACACTGCCAGTACTGCCCTTGAGCATGCGCAACATGGTCGCCGTATGCAAGGCGCAGCGCAGACCCCGATACGTTGCACAGGCTCATCATGGCATCGTACAGGACGTCCAGATTGGCGTTTTTAGGATCATCAGAGCCGGTCAGAGAGCGGAGGAGGATCTCGAAACAGCACCAGTGGAAGGGCACCACTGGGCCAGGGGCGTCGTCTGTCCCAAAGCCGTAGCTTTATGAGAGAAAACACATTAGATTGAGTCTGATACCACGGAGCGAGGGCTGTCACCAGTTGAAGTATGTTCGCCTTGCACGCTGTCCCATCTTGACAGCCAGCTCGCCCTGTCGCGGTCAGTCGCTGCATGAATAAGAAAGGAACGAACATACGGCATCTGCGTAGTATCCAGGCCCGGAAATGAACGCTCTAAATGCAGTCAGATCTGCCAAGTTGCTCGCATGCTGGGATTGCCTACTTGGTCTTGCCCTGGACATCGTGCACCCCGAGACAGTGCACCTCAGACGTCCAGGCGACACTGCCCCGATCGACCAAGCGCGGGTCGTAGCTGTATATCGACTCATCTTGGGGAGCTAAAGGGCTATGTCTCGCGTCCAGCGAGCGAGAGATGCTCTCGACATACTGCTGTCGGCGCGCGGCGGTGGCATCGGAGGGCGAGCCAATGCGCATTCCAGAGAAGCCCACGCCGCAGATGGCGCAGTAGCAGTCGAAGGCCATTTCAGCAGGTGTTGCCAGAGGCTCTGGCACTGAATTTCGTCAGTTGGCGATTCCGACCGAGAAGGAGACAGGCAAGCACAAACTCAAACCAAATCAAACCAATTCAGATCAGACAAATTCAGAGGCGAAGATCGTCCAATTTTAGAGCCTCTGACCCAATCAGACTGCAAACAGGCCCACATGGACTGGCTGCGTGCAGCTGGAATGCCAATCAGGGACACCGCCACACTGGGCCCCCTGGACCAAAGGGCGGATGCCCCTGGATGAGCCTGCGCCCAGGGCCATTCTCAGGCCGTTCTCGGTTGAGTCTGACCGCTTCTTCTGGGAGCTTTCTTGTTGCGGATTGTTCGTATTAACATGGCGGAACTGCATACATATTCTGCCCAGCAGTCGAATGTGTAGGGCTTGGTCCCTGTATATTCAACGACAGTACTCGGTACGAATTAGAATTAAAATTAAACCCATTAAAACTGTAGCTCAGTTAACTCTTCTCTGTGCGTGAGAGAGGCAAAGGCGAAATTTATATATTCATTGCTGATTTCTGCAAGGAGTGCAGCTGCACCGACCGGTTTGACCAGGATTCTAACAATCAGCGCAGACATAGCCGACCGATATAATGATATAACAGTCTCCCAGTGCAATATTCACGGGGATGACTGTTGAGTGTGCACTCTGCAGGCTCTGTATGACATAGACCGTTGGACTGGTGTATTCGAAGCCCTGAAATGGATCAGGCTGGGCGTGCCTTTTACCCAGTTTCGACTTTTGCTCGACTATTCGTTGTTTTCGACTGATATGGCGAGCACAGGGCTGAGACATGATCAGTCTAAGCCATATTTTGGCAACTGCAGAATCCAGCTGCCTAGAGTGGGCCTGTAGAGGTCTATCGACTGATCGCCTCCAGTCACGATGCCCTCAATAATCTGCAGTAAGCTGCCTCCGGAAAAGCCGGCATACTGCTCATTGCTTAGTCTGATTGCCCGTGCGGGGACCTCTATATTCTGCCCATGGGATGATGCTATTTTTGCGCATCTCGGGGGAATATCCCACTCCTCCCGCAGCACCGTTGGAGACAACCTCATCAATAGACCAGTAAGACTGGCCGTGAGGGGAGCCCTGCCAGTGGAGGGCAGTCTGGCCCTATGGGATTTCTCACGGCCTGCCGCAGAACAACGCCGGTGTAATCGCCGGCCGAATTCGACAGGGGTCTTCTGCAGAGTAACGGGCCGGACTGTTCTCCGCATGAGGGGATCCAGCCTTGAGGGCTTAATGGGTCCTCCATGGCTTGACTTCCTTGGCTAAAGCTTGGGCTTTGCAAATCTGTGCGCCTGACACAACGTCCTATACGCTGGTTCTTGTCCCTTAGCCCAATTCGCCATGTTAGGGCCATGCTGATCCACACGGGATGAGCTGATATGCTTGATTCCTCCAGGCAACAGGCATTACTGCTATCCCCGAATAGAAACGGCATGCGGTCATGATGCCATCTTCCAGGTTAGTCCCATTCCTCAGGCTGGGTTCTCCTCACGGCCGTCCGAGGAGCCATCGGCTCGAAGAAGAGGGTGACCTGCTGCTTCCCCTCATCCGGGCAGAGGGACAAGTATATATATAGGGCCTCGGTGACGTCCAAAATACTGATTATCATCCTCAAGAGCATCCCCTGCCACCATGAAGTCTACTCTTGCCTTTGCTGTACTTGCACTCTTGACCGCTGCCCAGGGAGCACCCACGCTTCCTAAGCGGCAAGGAGACAACCCTCCGTTACGAGGTTCGCAGGATCTCCTCGGATACTCGCCTGACAATAAGATACCGGACTCGAGCGCTGAAATCCATTATACACCTGTCCCGGGTCAGAAGGACGATGAGGACCTCGGTGTCTACCTGGACTTTTCAAAGACTGAGAACCCGCAACCAATCCGTGGATCACTGGGTGGCACTGACCCTGGCCCACGTAAGACCTCTTGATGTTCTTCTATGTCAGCATGCAGCTCACGATTCTAGGAAACCCGGAAATTGACCGCCAGAACAGTGACAAGCTAGCACCCCCTGGCACAGACCATGGCCAGACTATCAATGCCAACTGGCCCATGTCACTGAGCAAGGCCAAGTAGGATGACAGCTCCTGTCGTTTGACTGATGCTAATGACAAACAGACTAGGCCTTGACAGTGCTGGGTGGTCCAGACAAGAGAACATCGTCGTGATGCCTGACGCTACCAAGATGGCTGGCGTTGATATGCGTCTGGAGGAGAACGCATATCGTGAGCTGCATTGGCACTTGGCAGGTGAATGGAGTCTTGTGCTCAACGGATCATGCAGGATCCAGGTATATTCTCATCTGTCTGATGCTTGTATTGCGTATTAACGACCCAGGCTGTAAACGAAGACGGCCAGACCTTCATCGACGACGTGACCGAGGGCGACGTCTGGTTCTTCCCTCCGTAAGTTCTCTGCCATGGTCAAGGAATAAGCTGACCGACTCAGTGGCGTGCCCCATTCCATCCAAGCTCTTGAAGGTGGTGTTGAGTTCCTGCTCGTCTTCGACGACGGGTCCTTCTCTGAAGACAACACCTTCCTGGCGTCCGAGATATTCGCACATAACCCGGTGAGACTCCTTTTCCCGTTCGATTTATATTCACTGACAGATTAGAAATCTGTCCTGAGCAAGAACTTCGACCTCCCCACCTCGTCCTTCGACGACATCCCCGACGGCGAGCTCTTCATCTTCCCTGGAACGCCCGCACCGGAGAATATCGCAGACCAGAACGTCAGCACTGCAGCTGGCCCAGTCCCTCTCGCAGAGTCCTACTCATACCACTTCTCAGAGCAACCAGCGCACAACGTTGCCGGCGGGAGCGTCAAGATCGTTGACCCGCAGACCTTCCCCATAGCAAGCAACTTCGCTGCAGCCGTAGTCACCGTGAAACCCGGTGCGATGCGTGAAATCCACTGGCACCCGTCTAGTGACGAATGGAGCTTCTTCATCCGGGGCCAGGGAAGGGCAACGCTGCTCGAGGCGCCTAATACCGCGACTACATTTGACTTCCACCCGGGCGATGTCGGATACTTTCCCAAGTCTCACAGTCACTATGTTGAGAACACGGGAGACGAGGATCTCGTGTTCGTGGAGGTGCTGCAGGCGGATGCTTTTAGCGGTATGTTATATATCCTGTCTGGCTAGATCTATCTGCTAACTGAATAGATATCGCATTGGGCCAGTGGCTGGGCTCAACACCCAAGGCGATTGTCGGCGATACGCTCAACTTGGCCGACAAGGACCTTGACAAGCTGAAGTCGGACAAGCAGTATATCGTGTCTGGGCCGAGTAACAGCAACAGCACGCAGGGTTGAGGAAGCAAGAACTATACATACTTGGGTACTGATATCATCGCTGCCAATTGTTCAGGATATGGCCACTGAATATATCCAATAATCACAGTATATTTATTCTATGAACTAATGCCACTATTTGATTTCGAACAACATCTTGTAGCACAACAGAATCAAGCCTTACTCTGAGAACTCCCCATACTGAACAGCTGAGACCCCTGGCGCTGTCTCCTGATTGTCCCCGGATGCCACCAGCCCCAGATCACCATAACACCCAACATAAGAACAGAATCAAACACATACATAGTCCACTCATGGCTCAGCAAATACCCCTTCTGCCCCATCGCATACTCAATGACACGGAATATCGAACGCACCATGATCAGCGCACTCACCGCGTACAGCGGATACAGATGCGCCTGCCATGCTTCCTGCCCACACTCAGACCCCCCTGCAGCCCTCATTCGCCTCTCGAATACAACCGACGTGATGATGAAAAACCCAAACACGATAATCTGCACCATCAAGCCCCCAATCACAATTCCCTTGGCGGAATCCGCCATCCCGTCCATGGCCATCATACCTGCGCCGCTGCCCTGGACGATAAAAGAGACAATATCGCCGGAGACAAAGACCTTTGTGAGCCAGCGGACTCGGATAAGGGAGTGCTTTTCGCCACCGACGGCGCACATAAGACGCGCTAGGAACATGTAGATGGACGCGGCGAAGAGGACGGGGCCGAGGAGGATGAAGACGCTCTGGATGATGTACGGACCGAGCTCGCTGGTCTTGTTAGTGCAGTCTGCGCGTCCGCCGTAGCCGATTATTTCGACTGGAGGATATGTCAGTGTTCTGAATGTGGGTGATGTCTGGAGGTGGGCTAGATGGGCTGGGACGTACATAAACCTCCGATGCAGAAGGGGATGCAGAAGCGAGCTCGTGTTGTCCATGCTTTCCAGCTGTGAAAGGCTGTTGCACCGAGGAAGAGAATAAGGAAAATGATCGATGCAGGGAGCGAAGGGATGTATTCCCAGAGGTAGTAGTCGCCGCGGTAGGGTTCGAGCTTGGCCATGTTAAAATATTGATTGAATTGAGACTGATTGAGACGGATTGAGACAGAATTGAGACAGAGATTGAACAGATGTCAAACAGATATGAACACGATACTTATAGATATCTGCGCAAGTGGGTAGTTCTATACGCGTATAGAGAATTCGTGGGATTCCCAAAACGGAAACCCCCGGGGCCTCAACTCTGGGTCGGTGGTCTGTGCATACGCGGACTTTTCTCGCCTTCATTCGCCCTCGGAATTCTCCATCCGTCTGCTATTCTTAGTTGCTTTATCTGCAGACTACACTGGCACCGGCTGGCTAATAATATTCTGCTCTCGCCCGCTGTCCTACAGCCGAATACGCGTACTTGAAATGCCCCGAAGAGCCCATAGAAAGTCGCGCAACGGCTGCCTCGAATGCAAGCGGCGTCATGTCAAAGTAGGCCTTCTGCTTCTGTCCGTATTGTTTTCCCAGCTAACCATCCAGTGCGACGAGAAACGGCCAGTCTGCTCCAACTGCATCAGCGCAGAGCGCGACTGCGGGTATGGGACTCGGACGCTGAATTCGAATGCGACTGCAGTGCCTCCATTGACAGTCTCTCCGACGCCTGAGACGCCTCTCAGTTCGGCTTCTGCAGGAAGTGCGTCCTTCAGTGACCAGCCGGTGAATATGCTACACGTTGAGCTCTTCCACAATTTCTGCACGAAGATACACGACACTTTCGACCCAACCGGGTCAGTACCGTGGCTCGCTGAGCTGCTTTCCCAGTCCATAACAACCCCTTACCTCGTCAATGAGCTGCTGGCCTTCAGCTCTCTCCATCTAAGTACACAGCGTCCAGCGCGTCGGGAGTTCTACCACTTCCATGCCGCGCAACTGCAGACCCACGCCCTGGCCATCTTCAACGAGAAAAACCCAGAAGTTACCGAGGAGAATTGCCTGCCGCTCTTCCTCTTCTCATGTGTCCTTGGCATCCACATGCTCTGCGATACCCTCATCTACCGCGAAAGCAACCTCGACGCCTTCATCCCCCGGTTCGCGCACTAGCTGCGCCTCCACCATGGCTCGCACACTATCATCGGCCAGGCCTGGCAATTGCTAAACGACTCGACCCTCAAACCCGCGTTCGACATCGGCGGGTCGCTCTACAAGCGAGGCGGCCCGCTGGGGGCTGGATACGAGAAGCTCTTGGACTTGGTAGTCGCAGCAAACCTAGGGAACGAACTCACGGTAATCTACCGGCAGGCTATAGAGACGCTACAGACCTGCACGAACGTGGCGGACATCCCTGACAGTGAAGCACAGAAGCACCTTGGCGCGATCAATGGGGTCATCACCTGGCCGATGCTGGTCAAGCTGGAGTTCAGCGACCTCCTGGGGCAGGGCAGGCCGGAGGCGCTGGTGATCCTGGCGCATTATGCGGTGCTGGTGCATCGCTTTAGAGAATCGTGGCTGTTTGCCGACTCGGGGAAGTTTTTGATTCAGGAGATTGGGAGATGCCTGGGAGAGGAGTGGGAGGAGTGGATGGCCTGGCCGAATGATGCTTTATGTCAGGATACATAGCAAGGGTGTATATGGTATTAAATAGATTAATGAATTAAACGTCATTCTATCATAACAGGTCTAGTCTGGTATCATGGCATGCCCTCAAGCAATACATGCAAATATAAATCGACACTCTATATCATTAAAAGAAGCCCTGGAACAACACAACCATTGCAACAAGAACCACGAAACGACCACTCCCCAGCATCTCCAGCGACGACGCAGCACTGTCCTGTCTGGCCGCAAAGCGCATCGTCGAGTTCCCCCAGTTGAACTCCGCCACGACGTTCCTCAGGAAGCTCACGCCGAGCAGGTGCAGCTGGCGCGCATCGGCCTCAGCATCCCCCGGCATGTCCATCGCGCGAGTGATGGCCGACTGGCAGATATACCCGGCGGAATCCTGCTGCAAAATCAGGTCGTCGCGGTTGATATCGAATGTGATCCCGCCGATTTTCATGGACAAGGAAGGCACCTCGGCCTCACAGTCGACGATGTAGCCCTGCGACACTTCAGACCAGACGGCCGGGGGGTCGAAGAGGCTGTTGAACCCATCCGCGACTTCCAGAGGGACCATGGTCTGTGGCGAGCCCGAGTCGACGATGGTTTGGTAGGGCGTTGTGTACTCGCCGTCGTCGCCGTAGGTCAGAGCCTGCATGGTGGTGGCCCAGTATGAGCGTATCTTGTTGCCGTTCTTATCCGTCCGATATCCCTCGTAGGGCTCAGCTGGGACAACAGCCCAGTCGCCGGCCAGTTCGATATCAGGCAGGCCGCCCAGGACCATGACGCCGCCGTCGCCGCTGGCCTCGTTGGCCGGGATGCGCTCGAGGGCAAGCGAGAAGAAGGGCTCGATGACGCTCTCGTTGGCCAGGTTCATAACAAAGGGCGTGTAACTCTGGATCTCGCCCTGGGCCGAGAGGTTGTCGTAGTCGAGCGTGCCGTTAAGCTCGGTGGCAGAGGTTAGGGGGGCATATGCGAGCCCTAGAATGCCGCTGGAGCCGAAGCCCATGGGCGTCGACCAGTTCACCAGCCCGAAGCGCTGGTCCTGGACGGTGGCGTCGCCCAGGGAGATGTCTTGGGTCGCCATGAGGCCGCGGGCGCTGCCAGCGCCGTAGGTGGCTTGGAAGGCCTCGTCGTCGATGACCTCGAAGCTGTCGCTCTCCCGGTCCGTGGAGTAGCCGCCGCTGGCATAGCCGCAGGAAGACTGATCGAGGTCGTTCAATTCGTCCGGATCCCCAAAGGCCGACGGGCCGACACACTGGAAGTCGTCTTCTGCGACGAAGACGTCGCTGCTGCCGGTGTCCACGGTGAGGCTGAGGGTCTGGCTGCCGAACGTGACGGCCGCCTCGTAGCGGAGGCCGTATTGCGTCGCGTTCAGGTCGATGGTGTATGGCTTAGTGTTCTGGCGGATTCTGAGGTCGTGCGGGCGGTGCAGAGCAACTGCGCTGGCCAGCAGCTGCGCCGCGACGAGTGCGCGAAGCATTTTGATAGAGGAGGGTGGTGTTGGGAGCTAAATGTGGGAAGGGAAGAAGCAGCGAAAACACGGGGTCCCGGCGTTAAATATCACCAGGCTCCAGGGATTCAGCCCCATTATCTTGGCCGGGCAGTGTTGGGATCAATTTCTGGGCGAATAAGCCCGCAGTGGGGGCCGAATGCCCGATTGGGCGCGGATGAGGCTGTACAGGATCCTGGACAGCGAGCCAGATGGTGTGAGGCTTTACTTGCCTTGATTATCATTGTAGCCTGTCGATTGTTCCAATATTGACAATACTGAATAGTACTCTGCTTGTTCCGTTGACACTGACAGTCTCAAGAAATCCTTGATCGGGAGGTGGAGAAAGGGGTCCGTTCAGCCCTGGACAATCCACCAGGCTGTGCCCACTGGTCACTCGCTTCGTGTGTGGGTTTGTGGAGGTGGAATTCATTTAAACTGGCCAGTGACAGCACCGGAAAATGCAAATCACTGCTCACTCGCTCGTAAAGGTGGCTCATGGCTTGGTATATCTGGGCGAGTGTCCCCCGCTTATGAAGAACACGAACACCTCCAGGATTCGCTCTTCACTGCCTCGTCATGAAGATTATTAGTGACCAGAAGACCGAATGAGCTCGACCAACCGTTGGGCGTGGTACAACTCTGGTCGGAGGCCGACTGATCGCATATCGCCCGGCACGCTGATATACGGCGCACTCTGGAGCTCGAAAAATACCAAAGCTCGGCGACTCGCGTTGTCTCCAATCCCTTATCTAATGTGCAGTGATATATGCGTATCTATTAGGCATCCGGCATAAACCACACGCTTTCTTGCGCGTACGTACTTGGTCCACCGGGGAAAGAACGCCCCAAGACCGTTTACCTAGGCGGGTCTGGTCTGCAAATCGCCGCAGTAAATGCAGATACTGCAGTTTCATCATGCACTATTCCTCGCCCGGTGAGTCGGTGTCGGCGATAGCTGGCTGGAGGCTGGCTGGAGCTCATGGGCCGTCGCCATCAGGATACGTTGTGCGACGTGAGCGCCTATATCGGCCGGCTTTTGTAAGATAGCTCGATATCATTGCTAATGGCTTGTCTTCTGTGGTTCAAGGATTTGCACTTGTGATGCCAAACTGCTAATATCCAGTCGTTGGTTAATTGCGGTTTTATACGGTCGATGTCCATAACCCTTGCAGGCTGCTACATATTTAAATCCACCCGTGGTGACGAACCAACAGCTTGACGAGAATGGGGAAGTTTGCCATCGATGGATCCTACGTTGCTTGAGCAATAGCAGTCTCACCAGTTTTGTCCTGCTATCAGACTCGAAAGACCACTGGGTGGGACAGATGTTACGTCCCTGCCTCGTCTTACTCTGTTCATTTGCCTAAACACTGATCCAGACGCGCTGCAGTATGCACGACAAGTCCAGGAATCCTGGAATGAGTAGCTTTAGCATTGGAGCTAATGGCTTTGCATTGCTGGACCTATACCCTGCCATAGTTCGTATACTATATGCCAATTGCCACAGCGTAGCACTCCGTTTATATAATAACTTATTGACCGTAAATGTATTTTAGCCCGTTTCGACGCAAGAACGGATTTCGATTGTTTTATCATTCAATACTGCCTCGAGAATACCTGACGCTGTCTATCCTTGAACGACCTCGTTCTCTTGTCGGCGGTCTCCTTTCGCCTCGTTGCAACCAACAACAAACGTAATAATGGGAGGGGTACCCTGCAAAGGTCGCCCAACAGCAGTCCGACCACATCCAAGCCCAGTGCTTGCGTACCAGGTTCAGGAGACTCGGCGACCGGTGGCGGCCGACCAGGGCGAGACCGACAGTGGAAGTAACGCGGCGTTTCCATAGTAAGCGTTTTAGTAGATAAAGTATCTGTTTGAGGGATAGCTGGTAGACTGGACACCGATAGCACCGTAATAGAGAAGCCGGTAGGCAATAGAGATAGCAGAAACAATATGCTGTCCATAGCTGATGCTGTATCTACTGCTGTACAGTTGGTGCGTACATACAGAAGACAGGACATGGCAGCCTATCGCCTCAGATATCACGTTAACGCACTAATTAATGTTATCCAACTAGGTATGACAATCGCAATTTAGGTTGTATAGCTATACTGTTCCCAACCATATACCAACAGTAATGTAGATACACAACCAGCCTGGCCGATTCCAATCACGCCTGCTCGCTGTCAGCATCGACCCTTTATGACCTCAATGGCTTATGCCAGTCAAGCCTGCTACCTGCGCAGTCTAATCGAGAATGTACGTATCTAAACATAGCCTGGTCAGGACTCCGGCGTCGTACAGATCCTCCCACCACAGCGCCGCCAATAGCCCGGCCCCAAGACACATGGTTCATGAGCGAGACGCACAGCGCCAGGCTTCGGAGTTTGATTGTCAAATTGGAGCTCATAGCCGGCCAGATGGCGTGCCTTGCCTGCTTGCTGTGCGACATCGGGGTCTCGTCTCTCGCATGAGGAAGTCGGTACGGATATAAGTATTCGCATTGAGGTCTGGCTGCCTCATTGACAACTATATTCCGTCTCATAATGACCACTCGACAATGGAGATAGTTTAACACTATACAGAACGAAATGCCTGCGAAACACCACAGCCCAGAGCAGAGTGAGTCGCCAAAGCAGGATCCGACGGAGCGCAGGAGGCTGCAGAATCGTCTCTCGCAGCGGAATCACCGTACGTCTGCTTTCTCCTAGACAGAATACCTACTTACCTTGCTCAGGGAGGAAGATCCGTGATCGCATTGCCAAACTCCAAGAACGAGTCATCGCCAGCGAACTGCGTGCTGCCGCAACGCTGCACGGATGGCACTCGGCGCCCTGCATTCCGTACGAGGTGAAGCCATCGCCGTCCTCTACTTCGTCGTCGTTGTCGCTGTCACCGTCGTCTCCCCCTGCAGAAATGCAGTGTCCACCGGCGTCGTATAATGTCGGCCTGAACACTATGCCTCAGCTCCCTCTGTTCCCTACGCCAGGCGAGTACGACGAGACAGGGACTGGAGTCAGCTCTCTGAGCGGAAGTGGCACGTCCAGCCCAACAACCCTAGTTCCTCCAGATATTGTAGCTGGCCCTGGCCTGGGATTGTCACAGGGTTACGGACTCGATACGGTGCAAATGTGCGAGCAATGGGGGTTCCAAGGATCCGTTTATCTAGCTACCGGTATTCCTCCATGCTGTCCACTGTGCAGGTCATATACTGATAAATGCAGAGACATCTCTGCCGCAGATACTGCAGACTCTCGGCCCGTCGTCGAATGCGATTATACTACTCCAGACCCCGGGGTACTCAGTCGGTGGAGGCACAATGGGATATACGTCGCAAGAACAGGCGGATATGAGCGGGTGCCAGTGTCAGAGCCTGGGATGGATAACATGCCCTCTTCACCCGATGGGATAGAGTATTAGGTGCTACCAGTGAGTAGAGTTGCAGGAAGAATTCGCCTGTGCGCACCGGTTGTGACTATAAATTCATAAAAATCGATGGTGTCTTCATCTGCCAGGCAGCGATTTATATTAACACGAGGTCTGCAGTCAGCCGATTATTTTAAATTCGCTGAAACAGCTTTAATTGGACCGGTAATTTCCGATAGCAGAAGTAATTTGGAGGTCGTCCGATATCAGGACGTGATAGCCTCCCCCTATATCGGGGTCGTCTCGTATTGCTGTGCCAGCTGACGGCAGTTTATGACTGAGATATGCAGAATGATTCACGATCACGATATTGTGGGCATGCCTCAGTATTACTCTGGAGATATTTTCATATTCTTGGTAGGCTATTCTCATTTTTAATTAAGGCAGGTCTCGACCAGGTGTTTGGAATGCTACACTCCGAAGGCGTCAATAACCCTGCGATAAGCACCATTCCAAACAAGCCATTGACAAGTCGTCTTGATTTATTGCCAAGGTCAAGCCAACATAGTCTGGCTTCGCAGCCAATAAAGGCCCTGGCACGGATACGGGTGGTTGCACTGAATGGACGCCCAACTGGGAGCCAGATATCGGCCAGCCTATCGCTTCTCTGCAAATGCTGCTGATCTGCAGGTCAGCCTGGGCACGCTGGAATGCGCGGGGTATGTTACAGTCTGCAGGATCTAGCGGCCTAGCCTGTCCGCTAAGCACTGCCAGGCCTATATCAGCGCTGATATACCTGCGGCTTAAATACGGGATGGGATGGCTGGCCGCTTATTCAAGGCACTCTGCGGTGCGTCCTTATTGCTCGAGGCTGCCTTTAAAGGCGTCCAAGTTCCGCTGATTTTGTGTTTTGTCCTTCTTTCTTGCTGCGTCCGGATTCTGCTTCAAAATGGCTGAAGAGACACCGATTGAGCCCAAGGAACATGCCGATATGACGGTGAAAGGCGATGATGTCGAGATCCCGTCGCTGACACCAGAGGAGGACAAGAGGATTCTACGGCGAATCGATCTTTAGTAAGGGTGTCCAGATCAGCGATGCCGCAGTATAGCTGACAGCCCAGTCTCCTCCCGATGATGGCTGTCTCATACATGTTCCAGTTTCTAGACAAGTCTGCCATGAGCTTTACAGCTATCCTGGGTCTGCAGGAAGATCTGAATCTTCAAGGCGAGGACTACTCCTGGGCAAGCAGCATCTACTATTTCGGCTACCTGGCGGCCTCCTACGTAGCGGCTGTCCTGCTGGTTCGGTTCCCTGTTGGCAAGATGATTTCGACTTCAATGTGAGTCTCTATTCTTCAGGCCTGGATACCTGCTTACCTGTTCAGCGTCGTCTGGGGCGCTGTACTGATGCTGACTGCGGCCTCGTTCAACGACAAGGGCATCATCGCAGTCCGTTTCTTCCTCGGCCTCACTGAAGCTGCCATTGCTCCGGGTCTCAGTATTGTCGTTTCCATGTGGTACAAGCGATCAGAACAGCCTTTTCGCCACGGAATCTGGTTCCAGGGGATCACCATCGCCGGTATCTTCGGTGGGTTGCTTGCGTACGGCATTGGACATATCGAAAGCATTGCTCCGTGGAAGGTACGAAAGAACCCTCGCCTGTCTTGATCTATGACCTGACCTGCCCAGGCCGTTTTTCTCATTTTCGGCGCCATCACGATTGCCTGGGCCCTTCTTCTTTTCTACTGGCTTCCAGACCACCCGCTGAATGCCAGGTTTCTCAGCGATGAAGACAGACGCAAGGCCGTCATCCGAGTCCAGGAGAACATGACCGGCATCAAGAACAACGAGTTCAAGATTAACCAAGTTATCGAGGGTCTTCTCGATGTGAAATGCTGGGCATTCTTTCTCATTCAGCTGACATGTTCCATTCCAAACGGCGGAGTCTCCAATGTACGCAGACAAACCAAAAAGAAGAACGCTGAAAGACTAACGAAGAGTGACAGTTCGGTTCTATCATCATCGAGGGCTTTGGCTTTAGCACGCTGAACACACTGCTTGTTCAGATCATAACCTACGTCTTCCAAGGCGTCCTCGTCCACCTCTCCACCGCTGGTTGCTCGTGGTTTAAGAACAGCAGAACATACTGGATGGCGTGGAATTCGGCGATCTCTATCGCTGGAGCTGCGATGGCGAGACAGATATCTCCAGAGAACGTCTGGGCCCGGTTCATGGGCTACTGCCTGGCAAATGCGTTTTCCTGCAACTTTCCACTGACGCTTGCTATGTCGACAGGCAATGTCGGTGGCTTTACGAAGAAGACGACTGTGAATGCCATGGTACGAGCAATCTTCGTATTTAGGGGTTTATATACTGACTCGTCCAGGTCTTTGTCGGATACTGCGTCGGAAACATCATCGGACCGCATCTCTTCTTCTCCTACGAGCAACCATCGTATCCATCTGGCTTCCTGGCGATGATGATTTGCTTCGCCGTTGGCTTTGTAATTCCCCTTGCCCTGAGATACTATCTCATCTGGGAGAATCGCCGTCGGGACCGGCTTGCGCCTGTAGAGGATGGCATTTCTGCGGAGGATCTGGATGCTGCGGTTCTGGACAAGACCGACAAGGAGATCCTGCAGTTCCGCTATGTCTATTAGAAGTATTATTATTAGTAGCAGACTCAGACCGGAAGAGTTGACTCCAATATAAGAAATCCTGCGCTCGGGATGTGGACCACCCGATTGTGGAGGGCTGTATACTTAAGAATGAATTCCCCTCCACCTGAAGCTTAGGTATGATAATAACTCTAGCTAAACCGTCATGACGTCCCCAAAGTATAGCCACCATTTCTCTGTCAATAATCTGCCGTACGGGGTTGCCTCGTCTGCCTCTCAGCCCCGACAATGTGCCACCCGTCTCGCCAACACCGTCATCTTCCTCGGCGTCCTCCAGCAATCAGGGTTCTTTGACAAGGTAGACTCTCTACCAAAGAATATATTTTCCAACGAGACCCTGAATGAGTACGCTGCTTTGCCAAAATCCGCCCACGCTGCAGTCCGCGCCCATCTGCAATCCGCCCTCCGCGAGCCTGGCCTGGATGCCATCCCAGCAAACGCAAAAGCAGACATAACAACAGTGCAAGTACACGTCCCAATCTCTATTCCCGGATTCACAGGTAAGTAAACACCCCCAGTTTCTCTCCAGCTGGGATAAATCTCATCAACTCGCAGACTTCTCCAACTCCCTCAACCATGTCCAAAACGCCGGCCGCGCAATCCTCAACGACCCTTCGCCACCCCCAGGCTTCTTCCACTTCCCAATCGGATATACCGGGCGGGCATCGACGGTCGTCGCGTCTGGGACCCCGATTATCAGACCCTCCGGGCACTTCTATGACCGGACGAACCCGGTTCCCAAGACCGTTATCCACGGCCCTTCGCGCGCGCTGGACTATGAGATGGAACTGGGTGTTGTCATTGGAAAGCCCTACGAGTGGGGATCAGGGAAGGGGGTTAATGCGAAAGACGCAGAAGAATATGTCTTTGGGTTTGTGATTGTGAATGACTGGAGTGGTATGTCGCGATATACCATGATTTTCCTGGACTACGTATACTAACGTATGCAGCCCGCGACATCCAAGGCCTCGAGATGGTTCCACTAGGCCCATTGAATGGAAAAGCATTTGGAACATCCATTTCCCCCTGGATCGTTACGACGGACGCGCTGGCACCGTTCAGGGCCTCTGCGCCAGAACCGCAAGCTTCTCTGGCGGACCACCTACAGGATGAGAAAAAAGGAAATTATGATATTGTCATGGATGTTGAGATTTTGCACAAACCAGCAACTACTACTACAGATTTAAGTGTAACTACCGACGGAGACAGATACGTCTCGCATATTGCCACCGGTCCAGCGAGGGAGCTATTCTGGAGTCACCGGCAGATGGTGGCCCATCTTACGAGTTCGGGATGTGACTTGCGCACAGGAGACCTCCTTGGAACAGGAACGGTCAGTGGGTCTGTTGATGGGTCGCATGGGTGTTTGCTGGAGAGCACGAAGGGGGGGAAGGAGAGAGTGAAGCTCTCCGACGGGGCAGAGAGGGTATACCTGGTTGACGGGGATATCGTCAGGATGACCGCTGTACTCGGTGATGAGCAGTCAGGAGTTGGATTCGGGGAGTGTATTGGCGAGATATTGCCAGCCAGGCTTGATTGATCTAGATTAACTTATTTTGCAACAGATATCTATTCTAATAGATCACTGCTTGTCCTGGTACCCGTGGATAACGACCTTGATGACGCTCTCCTTGCCCTGCCGTACCAGCTCAAAGGCCTCTTCTGTCTGCTCGAACGTGAAGCGGTTCGTGATCAGCTTCTTGACATCGATCTTGCCGCTGGCAATGAGGTCTACAGCCACCGGATAGCAGCCTGTCGAGTACCGGATTGACCCGCGGATGGTCAGGTCTCTGATGCATGCCGTCGTAATAGGGAAGACAACGTTCTGTACAGTTAGTTTCTATACAAGAATCAGATATCGAGATAGAAAGTTACCTCCTTGCCCATGCCCGCCTGCACATATGTGCCCCCCTTCTTCGTCAGATGAATGCCAGTCTGGATACAACTCTGCGCCCCCGTCGCCTCAAGGACAACATCTGGTCCTTCGCCCAGGTTGAATTTATCTTTAATAAGCTTTGCAACCTTCTCGCTCCACTCCGTCTCCTCTACGCCCTCCGGTCTGGCCGGTGGTAGGAACACGCCGTCTGCACCGAACGACTGCGCAAAGTCCAGCCGGGACTGGCTGATATCAATACCAATGACCTTCTTCGCAGCGTACGCCTTGCTCACGGCCTGGCAGAGCAGACCGATGGGTCCGCACCCGAAGACAACGACTGTCTGGTTCGGACGGACATTGCCGACCTTTGTGATCTGTGCTGCAACCGCCACGGGCTCGACCATGGCGCCTTCTTCGAGGTCCATGTGGTAGGGGATGGGATAGCAGAAGTCGGCTTGCGTGATGTAGTACTTGGATAGGGTTCCATCGTGCGGTGGCGTTGCTGCGAAGACGGTATCTGGGCACAGGTTGTAGGAGCCACTGCGGCAGTAGTCGCAGCTAGACAAGTCAGCTATCTGGTTACTTTCATATATCTTGTATAGAGGACATACTGTCTGCAGGGAACCCCCGGCTCAACAGCAACCTTCTGCCCGACCTTGAGGTTCTTCACGGCCGACCCGACCTCTGCGATAACGCCAGAGCTCTCATGCCCGAGCACGATGGGCGACTCGAGGATGAAGTCGCCGATACGGCCTCGCTGCCAGTAATGTACATCGCTGCCGCAGATTCCGGTCTGGGCGATCTGGACGCGCACGTCCCAGGGGTCTTTGAGCGGAGGGACGTCTCTGTCTTCGAATGCGACATCCTTGACGGCGCGCAGGACGAAAGAGGGGTTTGTTTCCTATCCTATTAGTACGAATAAATTGGGAGCTGGTAGGTTTCATACTGTCATTCTCGAGGGTATCGTGGATAGAGTGGAGGAATGGTTCGCGATGTCAACTCCTACGATATGGATGTCTCCCAGCTCGCCATTACTTATACCATTCAGATCAAGAAAAGCCAGTTGATGGCATTCCCCGCGCATCCAAGCAGCTCTGCCCCTCTCCGCTGTGCAACGTCATTGCAGTGAAGCTCCAGTCCGAGCCGGACGCCCCACCCCGTTCGATCGCCAGTTGTCTGGACGTGGATTTATTATAGTGGATTTATTTGCCATGTGATGGTCTGATCAAGGAATAGTGTGTTTCATATTCTAGTTGACTCCCAGAATACCAGTTTTGCCGTGTTCTGATGTATATCCGTGATCTTGATACTCCTATACAACAGTAATATGAACATAATTTGATAGCTACACTTCTCTCAGGCTATTTACAACTAATTCCACCTTCCCCAGCTTCTCCTTCACCATCAATCCATTCAGATAGTCATTCTTGTCCACCCGCGCAAACCCGTCCTCCAAACAGCCCTCGATCCCAGCCTCGACATGTCTCCTCGCCAGCCTCTCTCGCGCCTCCTGCAGGTCCACATCTACAAAGACGCGGTAGTCCACGAGCTGTCCAACATCCCTCCACTCAGGCTCGTCAAGCAGAGTGTAGTTGCCCTCGACAATGACAACCCCGACGTCGCTATCAATCGCCACACCAGCCGCGACAGGGTCTTTCGTCGCATGGTCAAACGTCGGCGCATACAATTTCTCTGCAGAGGATGATTCTCCATCTGCCCATTTCCGTAGACTCTTCATAAATGCAACAAATGCCTTGACGTCGAACGTCCACGGTGCTCCGCGGCGGATATACGCTTGTTCGCGCTCGCCGTCTGGAAGGGCATCCAGCGCCGAGCGCGGAAGGTGAAAGCCGTCCATGGATAGAACCATTGTTTTGGGAATACTGCCATTTGTTTCTCCCTTCTCTGCTGCTACTTGTCGGGCCCTGTTGATCTGTGCACCAACAGCCGTGGCGAGTGTTGTCTTGCCAGACCCAGGTGCGCCGGCGACAGCGACAATATATCGGTTTTTGGAATGAGACGAGGCGCGTTGTATTATTGTCTCTGCGAGGTTGGTATATTGCGATTCCATATTGTAGACTCTTCACTTGTTAATACTGTGACATTAATAGACGTAAGGTTCCGCTTACTGTATATAAGGAAGCACGAAGGGGCGAGGAGGTGTCTACAGCCAGGATTCCAGCATAAATCCAACAGGATGCCCCTCATCGAACAAAAAATTAAATGAAGCTCATGACCGACATCCAAGCACTGCATCCAAACAGACACGCGGCGGGCGCCCACAGGCCGAGCGGATGCAGCCCTCCGTGCGCGGACGAGATGTCCGTCTGCTGCAGCCACTCCGTCTGTTACCGGTGTTGATCACGGCGGGGTTCCAGTTCTTGGGTTGATAATAATGCTTTTAAAAGTCGCAGTCGCGGGGTAGCTAAAACAATCAGTCAAATATCATTGTGCTCTGAGAATCTTCGAATCTGTTCTATATACCCTAATCCCATACAACAAAATGGTCCTCTCGCAACCGCAAAACCAGCACGTCACAAAGGCTTTTGACCTGAGCGGAAAGGTCGCAGTCGTTACAGGTATGGACTATTTCAATAACTCCTATCTAGCTCTAATGAGGTCGCAGGAGGAGCACGCGGTATCGGCCTCGAAGTCTCCCGGGGTCTCGCTGAAGCAGGCGCAGATGTACGTATACAATAGTTTATTCCTATCCAATTCTATTCTGCGCTAACAGACCCAGGTAGCGATAATCTACAACACATCAAACACAGCCGACGCGACAGCCACCGAAATCGCATCCACGAACAAGATCTCCGCGCGCGCATACCAGGCCAATGTCTCCAACAAGGACCAGATCGAGAAGACAATCGCCCAGATCAAGAAAGACTTTGGCAAGCTCGACATCGTCGTCGTCAACTCGGGCATCGCATCCTCTGTCCCGGCTGAGGACTATACCACCGAGCAATGGCGCCAGATCATGGACGTGAACCTCGACGGCGCATTCTATACCGCACAGGCAGCGGCAAAGATCTTCAAGGAGCAGGGCCATGGGAATGTCATCTTCACGGCGTCCGTCAGTGCGACGCTGGTTAATGTGCCTCAGAAGCAGGCGGCGGTATGACAACGCCCTATCTCCTACAGCCGCTGTTGTACCGAGCGTTCTAACAGCACTGCAGTACAACGCTTCCAAAGCCGGCGTCGTCCAGCTAGCAAAGTGCCTCTCAGTCGAATGGGTGGACTTTTGCCGTGTCAACTGCATCTCGCCTGGATTCATCGCGACAGAGATCCTCGACCACCACCCGAAGGAGTGGAGGGAGAAGTGGAATGAGATGATTCCTGCGCGGCGGATGGCCCAGACATATGAGCTGAAGGGGGTATGTATCTCCATTCTTGATACTTGTATATTGCTAACAGCTTAGGCGTATGTGTTTGCGGCATCGGATGCGTCGAGTTATATGACCGGAGCAGATATCATCATTGACGGCGGTTACACTCTTCCTTAGATGTCATTATCATTATTTCATATGATCTATAGACTGAATTTAGATTGGGTATCATCATTTGCACAGGGGAAGTCAAAGCCTAGAATCCAATGTTGGACAAGGTATACTAGAGTCATTAACAGAACATCAGTAGCAAGCAATTGTGCAACAAAAGCCAAACCAACTGAAATTAGACGACGAAAACAGAAGCAACATGAGAAGTATAGGTCATTTTCTAAATCAGGTACACCATCTCCCACTTGAATCTACCTTCGAGCTTGTCTGGCTCAAGGTGGACACAAGATCCAACTCGACGCAGAATATGCTTGTAGTCAGAAGGCTCCACAACCAGCAAGAATTCGTTAGACTCGCCCTCTCTTTCTGAACATGAAAATCCGATAAAAACGACCTTGAAATAACCAGAGATGGTTTGCTCATTTGCCAAGTTGAGGATTGCAGTTCCAACGTTCTGGTCTGCCTCCCCGCCATCCTGCACAGCCACGTTCCATTCCTCGCCGCTTCTAAACATGAACAAGTCGAATACAGGTGCTTTAAAGGCTATCAGATGTGGCTTAAGCGTATCTGGAAGACCGTCAATCACGGCAGGGCAAGGATGCTCGGCAGCTAAGCTTTTCGACGACACCCCGGTAGCCGTGTCTGGGCCATCATAGATCATTTGAAACTGGAATCCCCCGGGCCCCTGTACACTAGAGGTGCAGAAGTAAGTCACAGGGTGTCCTATGGGCTCGAATCCCCATCGACTATGGTAGTCAAGACCAGATGGACAGGAAACAATCCAACCTTGCCACGACCAGCTGGGGAACTTCAACGACTGGCGACGTCTGCCTGATAATATAGAGAAGCACAAAGCTTGCGCGAAAAACCTCAGAGGCAGGTCGTAGTGGTATGTCGAGCCCAGAGTGTTCTGTAATTTGCTTTTCACTCCACTAAACCCTGCGGATAGATCATCCTCCTTTGTCACGTAGCGGTGAGAATATTCCATTGCCTTAGCAGCGTAAACGTCGAATCCTCCATCCCAGCCTTCATAGAATGACCAAAAGTCGTCAAGTTCGGGGAGATCACTGGATATGACGGCTTCCTGGTCAGGCTCTGAATATGTATCCTCAGAATATACCTTGTTCTCGGTTTCGCAGCAAAAGAAGGCTTGATGATCACTAAGAATCAGCAGCCGGCGAGATACATTCCATTCATCATAAGTCCATTTCCGCTTCATCCAGCCAGTATTCATCATGGAATAGTCGATAGAGGGTTTGCAAACAGCCAGGGAAAGATTGCCCACCGTTTGCAAAATCTGGCGCCTGGGCCGTGAAGAATGCGGTCGGACGCCTTGCAAGCCGTAATGGCTATTGGGACCATTGCCCACAATCGTAAGATACGCAGCTTCGAATATCTTCCTGATGCCTCCAGGTTGCTTTTCAGCGGAGTATCCTGGCCCCGTTCCCCAACACAATGCATCAACCCATAGATACCGGATTCCCAGGTCGCGGCATAGTGTTATTGCATCTCTAACTGTTCTTGGTATTTCTGTGTAGACCTCTGTTAGGCCTCCAGGCTTTGTGAGCTGCGGCTCATTCTCTTTAGTGAGTTCAAATTGTGTCACGTCGCTCCGCCCCCAGGTGTAACTCAATGCCGCATACTCGCGAGTAGACGGCATTTCCTGGACCATCAGGCGCTTGGTATCTATAACACGCGCCGGGCGTGCGTCTACGTCTGGCCGCTCAAGGTTGCACGCAGATGCACAACGCTCAGAACAGGTGCCGACCCAGCGCTTGACCAAGGGGATGTTGAGGTTCTGGGGCAGCGTTCTTCCATGGAATAGCACGTCATCATCGCCCTCCTCTTTCACCAACATAATGTCACCTTCATATGATGTTCGATCCCAGGAAATGTGAGTCCGACGTTGAAAAAATCTTTCGTCTTCTAAATCCGGCAGAGTGCCGTACTGAAATACGGTGGAAACCCGCAGACGATACGTTCGCTTGACTGAAATCGATGGGGTCTCTATTTTAGTAGAGACAGGGGAGGTCTGGAATGTATACTTTCCATAGAGAATGCGCGAGAAATATATATGTCTATTCGGCGCGGGAAGACGACGACAGCCCTCCCGCTGGAGTGCTGCGCAAATCAGTTGGCACATGGAGCAATCAGAGCCCTGTATCTCGCTGAAGACCCGGTTCATCACTGCCCCAGATTTATACGCTGATGGCGAGTCATTTGACTGGGCTGGAGGATCCCAGAAGCTCGAATCGGCGAACAACTGGCCACAATGTGAACATAAGTTACTGCACTGGCTCTGCATGATAGAGGCAATATACTCTGTAAGGGGAGAATGTTGAAACAGGCGCAAATTTTGAAGTTGGGCGAAGGAAAGTGAGGAAGAAAAGGGCTGTGCGGCTGAGGATGAGGCTATGCTGCTTGGCAACTGAGGCTGAGATGGCCACCATAGTACAGATCATGATATACATGATTACAATGGGATTATTATTCTGAGATTGTTCCCAACTTGTACTGGCGGAGCTTTGCTTTAGGGTTCCTGAAGCGAAGATTGAAACTTGGGGGTGACACTGTATCACTCCAGCACAGGCAACCGGTTCATAAAGTCCATAATCGTCGACTCTTGTCTGTACAATGTCAGTATCAGTATAATCAGTATAAACAGCAGACTCACATAATTGTATCTCCTCCATCCAGCTGCCCCATCTCCAACGTCGGCCACATCAGCGGATACAAATTCGCCAGCTGCGTCTGCGGCGACTCCTCCGTCGGCCTCCCCCAGCCATCAACACTGCTGGGCTGGAGATAACTCCCACAGAGCGACTGTATAACACCAAGACAGCGCTGCGCCGTCGGATTCAGAAGCGCCATCGATTCCAGCACCTCGACAGCCTGCACGACCTGGTCACGCCAGCCCTCGGCCAGCGGCGACTGCGGGTCATTCCGCAGACAGATCACTGGTATCAGGATGGCCTGGAACAGGAAGTACAGGCCGTACCAGCAGGCCATCATTGTGCGCTGGTCAATGCACACCCGCCAGAAAGTGCAAATGAGGTCGACGGCTTCCCTGGCGGCGTGGAGACAGCGCTCGATCGCGAAGCCAATCTGGGCGTCGCTGCTACCATTGCCACCACTGGGGGCTTGCCCCGTTCGCGTACGCGACATGAGCTGGCCCACTAGGAACGGGCGATACATCAGGATCCGGAAGTTCCGGTACCGCCATCGGAGGATGGCGTGGCAGAGGGTGAATTTCGGGGGCTGCAGCGCGGTTTCGCCGAAGAAGGGAGGGAGCCCGGCAACCCAGCCGCCGATATACTGGTCGTCCAGGGAAATGAGCTCGGCGGCAGACGGAAGAGGGTGCGAGATGATCTTGGAATAGATGTGGCTGGTGGCGAGGTGGAACTGGGCCTGGGCTCGTAGATGCGTGTAGATGGTCGTCTCTGCGGCGGAGATGGGCATCCGTCGTGTGCCGGAGGTGATGTCCTGTTACTATCAGCTTGATACTGGTTATGGCTGTTTCAAATTGACAAGCTTACGCTGTCGTGCGCGTTCAGTGGCAGCTGGACGTCGACGCCCTGCTCGGGAAAGTCGAGCGGGCGAGAGAAGGTGATTATGGCGCCGATATCAAAGATATACAGGCCGTACCACACCCTCCGCCTCATTTCCAAGGTCAGTAGAGTGGCGTCCCAGGTTGGGAACTCCTTGTGGAGCCCGATTCCCATTGCTACGCGCCGGGCCAGGCCCATATAGTTGTACCCCGAGTTGGGCTTATTTCGCTTCTGCAAGTAGTTTGAGATAAGTGTTAGCGCCTGCACCAGGACTATATTTCCCGTCTCCAGCACGTCAATTGACAGTCTCTCCTTGGCTGCGTCGAATAGCGCAAAGTCGATATCGGTGGGCTGGGTGGCGCTGGTGAAGACGCCCAGCGCCGATATCACAAACAGCAGAACATGCCATGCGTTGCCAGATGGCCGGGGAATAATCTCCATAAACTGGGCACGGAAGGTCGCCTCGTGGACAATGGGATACGAGCAGTGGTAGAGGCGGAAGTAGGCGTCCACAAATGGCTCCAGCTGGGACATGGAATTCAGGGCAAACGGGACGCTGGCCTGGCGATGGTAGTCTGGCTGCGTATCAGACTCGTACGCAGTGGCACCGTCTGATCTCGTATCTGTCAGTCGAAGCAGGGCAGCTCCAGATGCCGAGCCTGCGAGTGTCAGCTCTTGTTAACGTCTACATACACAGGACGTACACACCAAGGTAACCTCCCTCATTCGACCTACTCGTCAGACTGGCCATGCCATCCACGAACCTATCCCCGCCGACTGTGCCTGCCCTCTCGTCCCATTCGAAATTACTACTCGACGGCGGCGTCTCCAGCGAGAACGCCGTCGTGCCGATAGACCGCGACTCCGAAACAGGCCGCATGTGTGTCCTGGGATGACCCACTGAATCCACCACTGGATTAGCAGACACTCTAGTCCGATTCTGACTCTCCAAAGAGGACGCAGGAAGGCGTATCCCATGCCGACTGGGGTTCGGGTTCACTTGGGCAGCGCCGGACGAAGGCAGGCCGTGATCAAGGACTGGCTGCTGAACGGACTGCCCGTCCGCATTGTAGTTTTCACCATCATATCCAAATCCAGCACCGTCCAGACGATCATGGCCATCCCGCTCATCGTCCTGCTGTCCCTCAGGCATAAACCGATGCAGCAGCGCCCTGGTCCGGGCCAGCTCGCTCTCCACCTTGGACAGGTACGTCCGGGTCAGCGGGGTGCGCGCAGACTTCTCATACGTGCAAACACGAGCGAACTTGCCACAGAGACGACAGATGGGGATTGTCCTGTCGCATTTGGACTTCCTGCGGCGGCATTCCCGGCAGGCCTGCTCTGCTGTGCCCGTGCGGCCGGGCAGGGGGTCGGAGTCGGGCGCCGGAGTGCGACGACCGGGCTGGGCGCTCATTCCGGCAATCGGGATCGGATCAGCTGAAGGCTGGAATGCTGGAAGGCTGTGTAAGACTAGGAGGTGAACTGGAGTTGGAGCTGGAGGATGGACTGAGGCCGGACTGCTGCTGCTCCGATCTCCCCGGGGTGTGGGGCTTACGTGATCGGAGATTCCCCGGTATGCAGTGACGTAGATAATTATAATGTAGATACTAAATGCATATTACAGACTTGTATTGGCTGAAGGTGCAATGTGGAGTGTAGAGTGTAGAGTGTAAATGGTGGATGGTGCTATACAACTGGGCGCTTGCCCTACTAGACATACAGAAGCTCAACAAGTTCAACGAACAGAACAGCAATTCAAAAAATTAGGCATTCTCTGAATGCTCCGCAGTCCCCTTGACCCCCTCGCCTTTAACTCCGAAAACATCTCTGGATGTGACCGCTGCTGGCCCGTCAAACACCTCCGCAATCTCCTCCAGCGAGTGCCCCTTCGTCTCAGGGAACACAAAGTACGTCACTGCGAGGACTACCACGTCAAACGCACAGAAGAAGATGTAATATCTCCAGCCAATATTATCCAGGGCCACCGGGTTGACAAACGCCAGGATAATCAGCGAGCTGTAGACGGAGAGCAGCTCCACCGTCAGGCCCTTACTTCGCGTCGTGTAGGGGAAAATCTCGGTTGGATAGCCCATCAGGAGAGGCGTATAGGCAATATCGTAGTGGAAGTAGAAGATAAAGACAAAGGCAATCACCGTCCGGCCCAGGGCTGAGACTTGCGTGCTGTCGAAGACTGCTGAGCACGCCGTCCAGATCACGAAGGAGACCAGCATTCCGGCGGCAGACCAGAGGAACAGAGTGCGTCTGCCCAGGCGATCGACAAACATGGCAGCGCTCAATGCGGCAATGAAGTTGAAGACCTGCAGGAGGCCATTGATGAGGGTTTGCGTGTCTGTGTCTGTGACGCCGACGGTGTCCAGCACCAGCGTGAGATAGTACGATACAACCGCAACACCCTGCTCAATTAGCACGATAATAGAAGTAGAAACATAGAGTACTCACGTTCCACTGCGCAAAGGCACCGACGCAGACCGCGATGAACGTGCGCTTGCGGTTTCCTGGGGTCTTGACGAGTGCTGTCCAGCCTGTCTCTGCAGCCTGATGCTCCAGCTCAATCGTACGCACTATCTCTGCCATTTCAAATTGGATGAGAGGATGCGATGCTTCTCCTGCCGTGTGATGTTGTGCAAGGAGCTCGCGTGCTTCCTCTGTCCTGCCTTTCGCAACAAGCCATCTGTCTTGTTAGTATTCAGAATTCAGATATCCAGGAATATTGGAACCAACCGTGGAGATTCTGGCACAGCCCAGAAAAGAGCAACTTGGACCAGAGGGAATCCGGCCTGGACGATTGAAGGCACTCGCCACGTCCAGTCGTTGTCAAGATGCTTCTGCGTGCCATAGCATGTCCACGACGCCAGGATGGCGCCCAGATAATACATCGTCCAGAAGGCACTGATCCGTCAGTACTGACCACAGTATTGTCACGATATACAAGACTCACCAAGTATACTTTCCACGATGCGTCGGATACGCCAACTCGGTAATCAGCATGGGAGACGGCTGCACAACCAGCATCGACCCAATCCCAACAAGCACTCGACTAAACACAAACATGCCGTATTGGACCGATGCCGCTTGGATGATTGATGCCACGATAATCACGACGGCTCCGCTGAGGAGTGTCCAACGCCGTCCAATTCGATCCGAGAGTATACCGACCACCGGCAGAGAGATGACGCTGCCGATGGACTGGGCTGCGTTGACGACTCCGAGGATCGGTCCAGCTGGGTTGCCGAAGTAGTCTTTCCATTGGGATATGGATTGGAGGCCGTTCATTAAAGACCCTGATAGGCATTAGCATCTCGATGAGGCGGGAGTCCGACATCCATACCATCGTAGCCTGCCACCGCGGAGGACAGAAGAGGAAGCATGAGGATCAGATTCAGTTTAAGAAGATGAGGAATTCGAAGCCAGGTGCGGTCATCCTGAGGGAGGACAGAGGCCAGTGCCTCGCCGACGATATCTTGGTCCTTCATGTTGAGTCTGGTGGATATGGGGCTCTGGGGAGAGGAGAAGCCGGAGAAACCGATATACGGAGACCAGCTCTATATATACGACGGCATCAAGATCCTGGCCAAGAGGAACAAAGCAACGAGGAGCATGGGCAGGCCTAAATCCCTCGCGGTCTCAGCCACAGGATGATTTAATCGTCCCAAAACCGGCACAGGGACACCTGCTTCCCCCCTTCTAGCCGGCTCCTGGGTCTGGCATGACTTGGGTGGAGCAATGAAGCGACTAGCGCACGCTCCCCACGGGGAATGCACGCCAGCGATTGCCTGAAGTCCTTCACCGGAGCACTTCCGGTGCTGATCGAGACGGACGACATTGTCCGTGGCTTCGGGCCTGCGGGGCCGTTGTATAACCGCTTAACCGGCATCAGTCCACCATCCCCCCCGGTCTCTCGTCTTGACCCGGATGGGCCGTCTGTCGACTATCTTTTGGTGTCGTCCGTCCTCTACTGACTGTGAATTGGGTTCCAGCTTGTCCCTGCCCATCCAGCGGGGCCGTACGGACCAGGTGCAGGCAAGCGGACAAGCACCTTGTGAGGCACAATGTAGTCTTTAAAGTCTTTAAAGAGGGTAGAGAACGTTCTGCTTTCAGGTAAACTCTTCAAATCTGCTCTATTTTCCTATTTTACTATCTTCCTATCTTTTTCCTATCCCTGTCCATCCGTTAGCCCTATATCCGCCACAATGACGAACCAACAAAGCATCAAATGGCCCACCCCCTCGCTGCCCGATAGCGTCTTCAAGATGTTCGACATGCACGGCAAAGTCGCCATCATCACCGGCGGGTCTGGCGGAATCGGCTACGAAGTCGCGCGCTCCCTCGCTGAAGCCGGCGCCGACATAGCCCTATGGTACAACTCCTCGCCCGCCGACGACCGCGCAGCAACACTCGTCAAGGACTTCGGCGTGCGCGCAAAAGCATACAAGGTCTCTGTACAGAACTTCGACGAGGTACCATACCAACCACCCCTAGGAAGCGAAATAATGCTAATGCTAACCCACCCAGGTCCAAGCCGCGACCAACGCCGTAGTCTCCGACTTCGGCGGTCTAAACGTCATGATCGCCAATGCCGGAATCCCATCTAAAGCCGGCGGGCTGGACGACAAGCTCGAAGACTGGCAGCGCGTCGTGGACGTGGACTTCTCCGGCGCGTACTACTGCGCGCGCGTGGCGGGCGAGATCTTCCGCAAGCAGGGGCACGGAAACCTCATCTTCACAGCCTCGATGAGTGGGCATGCGGCGAATGTGCCGCAGCAGCAGGTGCGTCATTCTCTTATACCCTATGTACCTATATGGGATGGTAGTTGCTCTCGTGGGATACTGACAGGATATGTTGCAGGCCTGCTACAACGCCTGCAAAGCCGGTGTAATTCACCTCGCCAAATCACTGGCCGTTGAATGGGCGGGCTTTGCGCGCGTGAACAGCGTGAGCCCGGGGTACATTGACACGCCGATTAGCGGTGATTGTGCGTTTGAGATGAAGGAGGCGTGGTATGGCCTGACGCCGCTGCGAAGAGATGCAGACCCACGAGAGCTGAAGGGCGTGTATCTTTACCTGGCCAGTGATGCCAGTACGTATACGACGGGGGCGGACATTGTTGTTGATGGGGGATATACTTGTCGGTGAGGCTGGTACATAGACTAGATTATAGAAGTACGGTTTACGTTGTCTTGGTTTCTGTGGTAAACAAGTGGATAGAATGCCAGTGGCCATTGATGCGACCTATGCAAGATAAAATATCATTAAAGTATCATTGAATCTTCCCGTACCCAACCATATGCCACTTAAAAACGCCAGCCAGCTAGCCATCCGGCAGTAAATACTCACTACAACACGTTAACTCCATAGCGGCGGGTGAATATACTCCTGCGCCCGATCCAGGATATTCGGGATCGTCCACTCCCCACTTGTCGTGCTCTCTGGTGTCTGCGGCGCCAGGGGGCCCAGGTTCGGCGTCATTCCTGACGGCGGAAGTGGCGCCATCGGGTTTGCATTCGGGTGCATGGCCGTCGCTGGGCTGAGGTATGTCGGTGATGCTGCCGTTCTCATGACAGACGGTGAAGAGGCGTGGAAAGCCGCTTCCAGTTTCTCGAGCGCGCGGAGGGTCTTCGTCAAAGGTTTCGCCCATTGTGTTTGGGAATCGGCGGCCGCTGCCGCAGCAGCTGGAGAGCTCAGCGCAGCAGGCGACCCCGTTACAGGGTTCATGGTCGGCTGCCCGAGGGGGTTATATAAGGAGCTGCGGTCCACGGATGCATTTTGTGGCGATCCATATTCAAACTCGGCATTTGCGCGTTCGCTGATGATTGCTTTGAATTTGCGAAGGAGGGTCCAGAAATACGCGTTTGATTTGGATTCTTCGGTGACAGCAAGCAGGAAAATGGAGCTGATTGCGCGCTGTAGCGTGATCCAGGAACGGGACGCGTGGGAACTGACAGCGTGCATCTCCACATAGGCCTCGACAGTCGTCATCAAATGGTCAATGCAGTCAGCACGCATGCGGGCGGTTTGCGGGTCGCGAGTGTTGGCAGTCGCTTTGAGCGCTGGCCGGCAGAGCTCAGAGGAGAAGTATGAGGAATGGAGTTTTAGCACGTTGCGCTCAAGGTGTTCGGTTGGCGTCGTGCAGTATTGGGGATCTCGGAGGTAAGGGCGTGCTTCGATAAGGATTTTTTGAATTTGATCTTTGTAGTCTTGGATGTTTTCCCAGCTCATTTGTGAGTGTGGGCTGAGCATCCGACCGCGGACAACTTTGAGAACCAGGGAGATCACCCCACAAAGGGACTCGAAATATGGATAGTCGCCTGGTTTTACACCTTCGCGCTTCGCAATCTCTGGCTGGCAAACCGCGGTGGTGGACGGGCGATCATACGATAGCGAGAAATGGCTGTCTTGCCATGCCATGGACCACCATACGTGTCGTCGTCGATAACGCTCCGCAGCCGAGAAATGGCTGGATTCGACGTGCAAACCAAGCGCCAGACCCATTCGAAGTGTCATACCTAACCAGTCAGTGACGAGCAATCTCGACAGGAGAAACGACCTACCGAGTAAAACGTAGGAAATGCCAGGGTTCATATTATACGACAGGACGTTGCCAATCACAAGCAAAGTCTGAATAGCCTCTATCGTCGGGTGGGATAGGAAATTCGTCATTCGAAGGCATTGGTAGGAACAGCACACTAAACCGTCAGCATAATACAGCATTGCGCCAGAACGAAGGCATACCAAATACTTGGGAACTGAGCTCTCTCTCTTTCCCGGGTAAATCGGACGATTGACAGCCAGAGGCCAGGACTGCGAATAAAAGACCGAGGTACGCAATAGAAATTCCAAACGGCCTTTGCGCCTGATCGTCATCGGCTCGATAAACACCACCAGAAGCAAGTCTGTTTTGTAACATAAGATCGAGATTCCTTTCAAACAAGGGCACATCATCGATGACAGGATAGATTGCGCCGGCGATATCGCGGTAGTAGGTAAAAAACCTAGCCAGTTAGCCCAATATCCTAGAGCCAAGACAGTGATACTCACTCTTTGCATTGCTGGTCCGTCGGGAGGGCGCAGCAGACTGCGCTTATGTCAAAGGTAGAAATTCCAGAAGACCATAAATCAACAAATGGATATGTCGCAGACTCGTTATCCAGACCAAGCTTCGGCAGAATTCCACCCTCCAGCAACGTCTGTAGCTGATCGGAGCCAGACTTGTTGTTCAGAATATAAGCCAGGACGGATCTCGACCCAAGGTGCACGGTACCTTCGCCCAAGGTATTCGGCGCATGGATACCCTCTCGCTCCGGCGACGCCCCTTTGGACCGACTACTCGCATCACCGGCACTCTGCACGCTGCCCGTCTCCAGCGTCGAGCCAGAACCAATGCCCGCGCCCGCGCCAGCGCCATCTTCATTCGCTTTATCCAGGCCAGCGCGCATATTCGCAAACGTCTGCTCCATTTCCTTCAATCTCGCGCGCACATTATCCCAGTCCTCGCGCGCAATGGAAATCCGCCCTCCACCTGCCGGACTCGGCTGGCTACTCAATCCCAAGCCAGGCTCCTGCTTCAGTCTCAAAGATCCATCCGATAAACCCACCTCCCCGCCACTGGACAGCCTAGTGCCCGCACCATTCATATACCCAGCTCCCATTGTCGCAGTATGTCCAGCATCGGGCCCTATCGGAGCTCCACTCCTCCTCTTTGACGGGCGTTCATAAGAGCAAAGCTCCGCATGGTCACGCTTCACGCACCCATCACAGGGCAAGTTCCGGTCACATTTCACCTTTCGCGCATGGCACGGGTAGCAAGCTTTCGGCTCGCGCGCTTTTCGCTTCGCACGGATTATCGCATCGACTTGCGCTTGGGGGAGGTCGGTGCCGAACCCGTGCGCGGTGGCCGGCTCTCTGCTCGGTCCAGGTCCAGGTCCCGGCCCGTTGTCGGCGGGCGTCGCCGACGAGTATGACATGGACGTTTGGATGGAATGGGGAGAGGTGTGGTTGGCGCTGTCCATGGCTGTAGTGATGACTGACTCGATCGGCTTTCTATAATCCCCTCATTTCACGCGGGCATCTCCGGTCGGGTTCGCGGGTCTCTCAATGGTCACGGTTCACGGTTGATGGTTCACGATCACTAGGGCAGAGCTCGACTCGGGGGTAGGTAGGTGGAGACGCATCAATTGGTGGACTGTGTCGGTGGGTATTTCACAGTAGGCGGTTGAGAATGGCTGAGACTGGCTGAGAATGACAGGCAGTAATGGGATGCGAGTCGATCGTCTCGAACTCTCGATCGAGCATCGTGGAGGAGTGGATGACTCAGCGAGTCACGTGCATGACGTCACTGTGTCTACAGTATTAACGTGTCTTCACTCTTTCTCTAGGTAAATAGTCTTAGTATGGTTAATGGCCAATACTATGTCGATTATAATAGGGTCATGATCGTATGGTTGTAATTGGCACTAATTCTTGCCAGCGTTGCCAAGAAAGCGTGTCAACAATCAGAATATATAAATTCACTGACATTCGCAACACTAAGTTAACACCAACACCAACATCAACACGCTCAACGCTCAACGTTCAATCTTCCCACGAGCAGCAGCTTCAGCAACCAAATCATCAGAAATGGGTCGGTGTCGTGTTGACAAGCAATCATCCACAACAGGAAACTCCAAGCTGAGCAAAAGCATACTGCGATGAGGCGCATGCTGGGATGGGGCGGAGCAAGTAATTATCTAGGGGCCGAATAGACAACATAGCCCGTGAGATCTATTTAAGTTATTTATTTCAGCCGCGCTTACTTACTTGCAGATAAACTCCACCTGGGGCTATATCGATCCTCCGCCCCTGGCCTGAGACCGGAGTTTCTTGCGGAGGAAAGTAAGTCAGGCCAGGATGTACCGGTCGTTGTATAAAGGCGCTCGCAGACCTGCAGTGTCAGTCTCGATCAGTTCTATCCATCATTCCAAATCATTCCAACATGTTGTCTACCTTTCTCTTCGTCGCCGGGGCCCTGGCTGCCTGTGTCCCCTCTCAGCAATTCGACCAGTCGGCATATGCTGCAGAGGACGTCGTCGAGCGGGACTTTGCCATCATCGGCGGAGGAGCAGCAGGTACCTATGCAGCAATCAGTCTCGCCGACCAGAACAAGACCGTCACTGTGGTTGAAGTGACGGACCGACTTGGTGGAAACACCCGGACGTTCCGCGACGAGGCCACGGGGACCAGCATCGACATTGGCGTGCAGCTCCACCAAGATATCCCTCTCGTCCGTGACTTTTTCGAGCGATTAAACTCGCCTCTGGCGCCTTTTCAGCCCTCAGATTTCGGAAAGCCCAAGTACTACGACTTTTTAAACAAAGTGGCCCTTGCAAACCACACCAAGCCGAATGTCGGGCCGGACTATGTGGCCGTGCTCGACAAATATCCTTTCCTCGACGACCTCAATAACCTGCCGGACGATGTGCCTGAAGAGCTGCTTCTGACCTGGCCGGAGTTCGCCAAGAAGCAGAATCTCTCCTCTGCATCAGCCGCGGCGGGTCTGTTATGGCCAGCGACCCCTGGCAACCCCCTGGATGCCACCGCGCTGGCTATCTTCAACGACGGCAATCACATTGAGGTGGAGGAATACACCGGGGCAGCCGTTCGCAGTGCCACTCACTACAACTCCCAGATTTACGACAACGCCCTGGCCGAGTTGAAGGAGCATGTCCTGCTGGAATCCTCCATCGTTGCAGCGCAGCGTGGATCTTCCCGCAGGGACGGCGTACGACTCGTGGCCCAAACTCCGTCTGGCAGGAAGCTCATCAAAGCCAAGCAGCTCATCCTTGCTATGCCGCCGGTCCTGGACAACACCCAGTACTTTGGTCTCGACCAGCAGGAACATTCAATCCTGAGCAAGCTCTCTGGCAAGCACTACTACGCGGGCGTTGTGAACAATACCGGGCTTGAGGCGGGAGTTGCGTACACAAACGTCGGCAAAAACACACCGTACCACGTCGCCAGCCTTCCTGGAGTGGTAGAGATTGCTGGTGCATCTTCTCCTGGGTACTTTTTCTACTGGTACAACTCGGTCGACCCTCAGACCCAGGAGCAAATTGAGCAGGCCACTCGAAGCACCATCCACTGGCTGCAGCAAGAGACCGGTGCCGAGCCCGCGGAGCCAACGTTCCAAGACTTTGTGGACTACTCGCCGTTCCATCTGAGTCCTCCGACGAGCGACATCGCGGACGGCTGGTATGGCAAGATGAAGGGCCTCCAGGGCCACAGGAACACTTGGTATATCAGCTCGCTGTTTGTTGTTGGCTCGACTCAAATCTGGAACAACACCCGCAACATGCTTCCGGAGATTATCGATGCTGCTCGGTGATGTCCTACTTGTTTAACCTTTAGATCATACCTGCCTTGATATATTAATTCAATAACACTATTTATCATTGTATTCACTTCACTGTACACTTCTCATAGCTTAGTCATCACTGAGTCAGCGTTGTCTTTGTCCATCAACACAACACAATATCGACTGTTACTTGAATGTTTCACCAATTCATCAATTCATCATAGAACTCGATATGTCCACAAACAAGCGCAAGCGTGCTCGAAAAGCGTGTAATCCGTGCCATCAGCGCAAGCGAAAGTGCGATGGCGAGTATCCGTGTGGAATGTGCTCCACCTACGAGTACCAATGCAGGTACGACGACATCAACAACACTACGATTGCGGATCCCCCAGCCAAGCGCGCTATTGTCGAGGGACGTAACCCCGTGGACGAAGGCAGCCCATCCGCTGGCAACAATGCCAAGAGCCCTGGCATTTTCGAGGAGCACAAGTCCAGGTACACCGGCGCATCGGCCGCCATGGCCTTCCCGCATATACTGGGCCTGGCTCTCGGATCTACCAATCCTCCCAAGATCAATTCGGCGGCGTACAACTTTGGCATCCGCCCGGAAGAGGCTTCCAACACGTATGGTTTGCTGGGAAGCCTGATCTCCGAAGACGACCTCGCCTTCTACTCGGAGGTATACTTCTCTGCAATGGGCTCCATTCTAGATGTCATCGACCCCAGGATCTATGCTCAGCGGTGTCGCGAGTACTATCATGGGCCCGGCAGTCCGCCGGTCGCATTTGGTGCTACAGCCGCTGGTGTTGCTGCAGTCGGGTCGTTCCTCTCGTCAGTTAGACACTCGCGCGAGTCGGACCTACTGCAGTACGCGAAAGCCATTCTCGATGATCCGGCTTCGATGCGGATGCTGAGCGTCGATCATATCATCGCGTGGGGAATGCGGCTATTCTATCTCCGAGCCACAACCCGCCCTAGCAGTGCCTGGGTGGCCTCCTGCACGCTCATGCATCTCTGCGAAGTCGTCGGGCTGCATGAGGAAGAAAACATCCAGCGCATGGCGTCCGTCGCTGGTGCCGCTAGTCTCGGTCATGATGCGGACCGGCTGAGGCGCATCTTCTGGATCCTGTGGGCCGCGCACCAGATGCTGTCCTACGAGTGCGACCGGTCAGCAGTAACATTTGCAGCAGTCACTACGCAGGCGATCATTGCGATCCCAGGATCTGTAGCCGACCAGTTCGTGCAAATCATCCAAATGATCCCGTCGCCGAACTCTCCGTTCCAACTGGACTCACGGCCTCCATCTCCAAGGGAGGACCTCTCTGAGCGTCTTACGGCATTGAGTAAACTACATTTCACGCATCCATTCCTGGTTGCCACCAAGGCGGAACTCGCATTCTGCTTCTATCGACGTATCTACCAGTTCAAGGCAGGCATCACGGATGAAATCCTCCAGGTTGTCATAGACAGCGGCAGGGATGGACTAGAGGCAGCTGAGCAGCTCGCCAGCCAAGGCCGGCTACTATGGAACGTCATCGGCAGTGTCTTCCAATATGCTTGTATCTTGTTGGCCATCGACACTCCGGCCTCGTCTGATCACATTCCTGCTGCTTTTAAGAGGCTGGAGAATCTTGTCAGGGCAGCGGATACAGCACTCACCCGACAGGCGCTCTCTATAGCACGGCATCTCCTCAGTCTCAATATAGCGAAGAAACGAAAGGAACTTTTACAGTTGGAAGCTGTCGAGGCAGGATACGAAGCCTTTCAAGAACCACCGGAACCCGAGCCCAACACCGCCGTGCCAGATCTTGTTGGCTGGGGGGTGGACTGGGAGCAGTTTCTCGTGGAGCCATATCTGTCGATGTTTCCCGACATTCAAATGTAAATTACAGCGAGTCACATTTCAATAATCTAACGAAACATTATTACATTAACGATCTAAACCAACGTTTCCTGCGAATCCCTCTTTTCCGGCACCCGTTCTATCCTGATATTAAACCGCTCCGCAAAACAAAAAAGCAAGGCAACAAACACGCCTATCCCAGCGAGACCAACACCCATGTAAAAGGCCCCCCGGTAGCCCCGCAAAACATTCGTCCCTTGCTCATTGACCTGGCTCTCGACAGTGCCTGCAAACCCAAGCCCAATGGAAATGGAATAGTTGACAAACGTAGTCACCAGCGATGCGGCCAGACCCTGATGCTCGCGCGGCATGGCTCGATTCAGAATAATCGTGGCAGCGGGAAACGACGAGTCCATGCCCCAGGGAAGCACAACGATCCCCACGAACGTCTGCGCCCAGTAGATCTGGTCCACGGGCATCGTCGCGAAGATGACACCCCCCGCGAGGAAGAAGGCCATGGAGATCAGCATCACCGTCGACGCACGGAAGTTGTGCAGAAGCAGGCCCGTGGCGCCCGCAGCAAATAGCCCGCTTACGGCGATGGGTGACATCTGTGCAGATGTGAGAAGCGGCGTCTGCTCCCTGATGACCTCCAGGAGGTTCAGTGTGTAGAAGACGAAGATGCCGAAGCTGGACCAGCCGGCGCTGATGCAGGCCAGGGTGAAGAGGGAGTCGATGCGCAGGATGCCGAAGGGGATCAGCGGATGACTTGCTCTCTTCTCGAGTAAAACAAAAATGACAAAGACGAGGATGCCGATGACCATGGTGAAGTAGGTATACGGCGTCGTCCAGCCGACCACGGGGCCCTGGTTCCAGGCAAAGTTGAACAGGACGAGGGCGGCCACACCGGTGATGGAGCCTGCGACATCGATACGACTCCAGACACTGGAGCCTTCGGACTCTGGGGATATCGGGGCTGGGGTTGCAGGAATGGCGACGAAGCCCAAGACAGCCAGCCCGAGGCACGCAAAGGACAGGACCCAATACGACCACGGCCACCAGAGTCTCTGGGAAAGCAGGCTGGAGAAGACAGCACCAAGCAAGAAGCCGCCAGGAGCAGTGGCACCGAACAGGCAGAAGATCATGTTCTGACGCAGGCCTGGCTCGTAGCAGCGACTGACAATGGCGATGGCGTTGGGCAGTAGGAACGCTGGGCCTAGTCCCTGCATCGTCCGGCAAACGATGAAGAAGGTAGGGCCGCTATACACAGCGACCCCAGCGAGACATGACCACAGGGCAAACCAGACATAGCCGCCGACGAAGAAAGGCTTGTGCCCAAAGACATCACCGAAGCGGCCTGCGATGAGGATGAAGGTGCCGACGGTGAGCGAGTAGCCAGAGGAGAACCAGCTCAGCTTGCCAGGCTGGTCGTCGATGCCAAAGGAGCGTCCGATGATGTGTTGAGGGACTATGCTAAGGGCCAGGCCGGCTTGAGTGAGAAGCTGCGAGGAGCAGATGATGGCGATGAAGAGGACTTCGTTGGGGAGAGACTTGGGACGTTGGACTTCATCACTGTACTGACGGACTTCACTGTACAGATGGTCTTCACGGTCTTCAATCTCTCCACAGACATCGCAAACCTGACGGAATTGACGGTCAGGTTCGCTGGGTAGCGCTTGTGGTGGTTGTTCAGACATTTTCAGAATGATGTGGTTGACAATGCTGGGGATAGCCCTAGAGACTTAGAAAAGGAGGAATGGGGACGGAGTATTCGATCGCAGGCTGTGCTCGTCAATTTGTCTACTCCGACATGATTACTGTTCTTTGATCCAACATTAACGGGCCGTCTGACTGCAACTGTTTCATTCAGAAACTTAATTGGCTGTCTGCCTGTTTCTTTCATTTGGCCCGACTGTTTCTCAACAACTTAACGCCGCCGGGCGGACATCGTGCGGCGATTGCGGAGTTACGATGTTGAGTGCGGCTATTGCGGAGTTCCCACTGCAGCGCCGCAAGATGGAAGAATATAAATAAACCGATTCAGCTGCTGGTCCTCAATCTTGTTCATCATCTTTCATTCAATCCTCAATCCTCTCAATCATCATCCGATCTGTTCATCCAATCTGTTCATTAATCAATCTCAATTCCACACAATGTCTTACGCTCAAGATCAACCCGCCGGCTTCACCAACGCCATCGAGAAAGTCGCCATTGTCGGTGTACGTACCCCAAGTACAATATGCAAACAGGATGAGACTAACAATTACTAGGCTGGAGGCACTGTTGGCTCTGTTCTCGCTGAAGCCCTGCTGAAGACTGGAAAACACACCGTCACTGCCCTCTCGCGCAAAGACAGCGCCAACAAACTGCCCGAGGGCGTTGTTGTCGCCCCCATCGACTACAACGATGAAGTCTCCATTGTCGCTGCCCTCAAGGGCCAACAATTCTTTATTATTACTGTCGCCCCCACTGCGCCCCGCGACACCCACAGCAAGCTCGTCCAGGCCGCCGCCAAGGCAGGAGTCCCCTACATCATGCCCAACGGATACGCCGGCGACATCGAGCACGTCCGATTCGGCCAGGATGTCATGCTCGGCCCCGTGGCCCAGGCCAACCGCGACGAGATCGAGAAGCTCGGCATGCAGTGGATCACCGTGTGCTGTGGCTTCTGGTACGACTACAGTCTCGCGGGCGGAGCGGCGCGCTTCGGGTTCGACTTTGACAAGAAGGAACTGACCCGCTACGACGATGGCAACACCAAGACTTCCGTCTCGACTCTAGCCCAGGTCGGGCGCGCTGTTGCGACTGTGCTGAGCCTGAAGGTCCTCCCCGATGACGAGAACGACAAGAGCCTGACTTTCTCGAGCTGGCTCAACAAGCCCGTCTACCTCAAGAGTTTTGTCGTCAGCCAGAACGAGATGTTTGAGAGCGTCAAGCGCGTGACTGGCACGACCGACGCCGACTGGACGATTTCCCAGGAGGATGCCCACAAGCGATACGCAGATGGTCTGGGGCTGGTCAAGACCGGCAACATGGCTGGCTTTGCTAAGCTGCTCTACGCGCGAGCATTCTTCCCAGAGGACGCTGGCAACCACGCTGACAAGGCGCAGAACGAGCTGCTGGGCTTGCCGGAGGAGAAGCTGGACGAGGCCACCCAGGTTGGGATTGATATGGTCAAGGCGCTCCAGAGCCGTGCGGAGCGCATGGCTTCATAGATGTACATTCTTTTCTTAGAATTTAGCTTTCAGAGATATACACTGTTATTTCTTAATTGAAATCGTTCGTGTTTGATCCAGGTGACACAGCATAATAGCTTAAACCAAGTAGTGACCTAATACAGATTGTGTAACGAGTTATCTTTCAGCTCAACCCTGAATCTTCAGCTGCTGGGATAAGGCAGACAATGACTCTCATTCGTCTCTGAGAGTATAAGCTCAAATAATTGCCCGGGGGCTTAGATATACCTGCATAATCTGCACGATCTAAGCCCCACCTATTTTCAGCATTATACTAGTGGATAGTGTAGAGTAGGCTTGCAGTATTTGGGGGCTCGTGCTATCTAACATAATCTAGACTAGATTCTGTCGCTTTCGCTATTTCCGCTACTCTTACCCCTTATATCTTAAATTACACAGAGGGCCGAAGAGAGGAACAGTATTAGAACTATAGATACCTAGTCAGTATGTCTATCCTAATGGCCGATCGAGTTCGAGAGATATGTGTCGGACTGGGCCGCCGCCCGTTGATCAACCATGCAAGCCTCCTTGGCCGAACCATAACAATGCTTGCAAGGAATACACAGCCATTGTTGGCCATTGTTGGATTTGGCAACACGAGAAACGGGCCAATGGCAAAAATGCCGCAGTTTCAGCTGGGACCAGCGTACAGGGGCCAAGGGCGCGATACGAGACGACATTCGGCCTAGGGGCCAAACTACAGCAAGCCCTAACAGCTGAAACAGTGAGACCTGGGGCAGAAACCAACACTGCAACGGAATAATTCAACTCCTGGCCGAGTCAGAGGCTCAGGAGCTAGAGCAGACCAAGCTTCACTGTATAAGCGTCCGGAAAAAGTCATGTCCTGCGCGTTATGCTGTTGTACTGCGCCCTCGATGGCTGCGCCCTAGCTCGCCGCCCATCAGCACATGGGGGATGGCTGACGCGAGATGCAGCCAGCTCCACTTGGAATTCAGAGTATAGGGCTCGCTCTGATGTACTTATATACACTTCAATACCTAGATCTAACCATGGGTTAATATATCAATCGATAGAAGAGAAGAGATTGCACACTCCAGACTGATTCAAGATGGTGAGCCAACGACAACAGCCGGGAATTGCAGTAGGTCTCATCGTCTATTCAGCGAGGTCTATACTGACCGAATGCAGTGCGAAGAGTGTCGACGGCGTAGAATCCGCTGCGATAGGAGACGACCTCAATGCACAGCATGTGCTACATCCGGCGTCGAATGCATAGTGCGAGACAGCTGCCCGGCTCGAGGGCCCAAGAAAGGATATCTCAAGACGTTGCAGAAGAGGATAGAGGAGCTCGAGGGCCAGCTGGAAAAGCAGGGGACCTCTCCAGCACCAACCTGCCAGACCGTGGACATCGACGGCAGCGCAGACAACGAAATCCAGACCGCAACGCCCGAAACAACTGATTTCCTGCAGTGGCCGGCAGTACCGGTCGAATTCCCATTTCCTACGATGGAGCCCTGGGAATGTTTCGATGGTTCGTACTCGGGCTCGCTTCTTCCATTGCCGCCAGTGGATAGTGTGCTAGTGGACAGTGTGTCAGAGCTGGTCCAGATGCCAATGGAATGTGGCCTCATGATCCCTCCGATGATGCACAATGACCTGTACGTCTTACCCTCCTTTGATGTCGCCAACAGCGCTAATATGGCGTAGAGACCAGCTGTATTTTGACCGGGCATATGCATTTGCACCAATCATCCATGCCCACCGCTACCGTGCATGGTCTAAACTGCCAAACAAGAGCAAACAGAGAACATGCCTGCAGTACGCGATGTGGACATTGGCTTCGTCACTATCCAGCCAGTTCCATGTTCAAGGTGGCAAGTTGTACGCGAAGACGAGGCAGCTTCTGCACGAGCTCGAAGCAGAGGAACCCTGCCACCAAATTTCTCTGGAACAAATCCAGGCTTGGGCATTGGTCTCAATCTACGAGCTGACCTGTCAGGACTTCCACCGAGGCATGATGTCCGCCGGCAGAGCTCTTCGTCTGATTCAGATGATGAGACTCTACGAGATCGACATGCCTCGATCACCTCACACTCAGGTAGACCAGTACCAAAGACCGCTCAGTCCGAGCCAGGAGGACTGGGTAGATATCGAAACGAAGAGACGGACCTTTTGGTTTGCATATCTCATTGACCGCTTCACGAGTATGGTGGACGGGCTACACATGTTCTTTGACGAGCGACTGGTTAGTCTGATCCTTGAAAAAGAAAGTACAGATATTGACTCATCTAGATACGAGCACGCCTACCAGCTCCAGAGGCCAACTTTCTCAGCAATCGCCCCACGGACATGAGTTTCCTCGCGGACGTTGTTCCCGATGGCAGCGTCGAGTGGCCACACAACAGCTTATCGCCCTTTGCAGAGTGCATCATCGGGGCCACCATGTGCGGCCGGGTCCTCCAGCATAAGCAGAACGCTCCGACAAGACCGTGCGAGGAGTTCTGTAATCGACATCGAACGCTGAATGCACTACTGGCGCAGCGGATCCGGATGCTCCGAATCTACGCATCCCTGGAGTACCCGGACCCCATCATCGCCTTTGTTGCTCTGACGGCACAGATCGATGTGCTGATGCTCTACGACCTGATTGAATCCAAGCCGTTAGGGACTGGAGTGGAGGGAACGCAGCTTGCCCAGGCCCTGCACGCAGAGCACCAACAGCAGGCTCTCGATGCCGTGAACGATATCTCTCTGTTAGTGGCCGTTCTTGGCCAGCACTTCCAGGTATGCCAGTCTAGTGTGATAAAGTGTAAGCTGAGCTAAGATGAGCAGATGCACCCTTTGACCCCGATCCTGCTCCTGTTGGGAGCTAGATTCTCTCAATCCCACCCCGAGCTGAACGACGCCTATATCAAGCTTATGCCAAACATCTTAACAATGTTGCAAGCCTCGACGGGCCTCAACAAGCTTGCACAGGGGTTTCTTCAGATGTTAAATCCCCAGGGCGACACGTGGTGTGGGTTTACTTAATTTCTCTCCCTCTCTCTATGTAGATTTCACGAAGTATGATCATGATTAGCTTGGACGGTGCTTGGAGTTTGAGTTTGGTTTTAGCTATTTAATCCTGTGTATAGAGGGGCAATTAGAATGTTTCAATTCCACTGTTAATTGTTAATTGTCCATTGTCCATCAAGTGGTGATTCATAGGCGTTGGGGCTGACAGCTGCATGACACAGCCCGCGTGGCAGGACAACAGGCTGCATTAGTTCAGATCTAAATCTGTCCAGTATCTTCAGGTACTCAGGTCCCCGGGTCCTTACGGCAGAGCGCGTAATAGCCCGTACCCAGTACTCGGGAAGCTAGGGTGATTATGCGAGGGACTTGGAGGACCCCACGTCAGCGTGAGGGGTGGCCCTTACACTCTTTCTAAAGGCTAGGAACAGGGCGAGAATATCGCTAGTAAAGAGGAGCGATGATACTCCGGAGTATAAAAGTGTTGCTGTTGGAAGGAGGTTTGTTGGAAGGTGTTGGTAGGAGCTTGTTGGTGCAAGAGGTTTAACTATACAAGCAGGATGGACATTAATCAGTCCGGAGGAAAGAGAACAAACGAGTATAGCTGTTGGAAGGCTTTATTGGTAAAATTTCTAACGCTCTATACACAAGATAACAACAGTACAATCTATTAGAGGCAACAATACAATCTTCAGGCGAAATGCCTGCTCTTCTCCGCCACCAACCCAGCCAACGCATCCAGACTGGCCGTCTGCAGGATATTGAAGATGGAAATGTCCGCCGCCGCCTGCAATGCAAGCATATTCCTCAGCTCGACTGCAATCAGCGAGTCGACCCCAAAGTGTGCCGGCGGCTTACTGAGATCGATCTCCGCGATAGGCGTCATGAAGATGTCTGCAAGCTTCTCCGCAATAGCCGCCCCAATGAGCCCTGCGCCTTCTTGCGGGTCACTGGCTTCTGCGAGTTGTGTCGCAAGCGAGGCACTGCTGTTTTCGCCCTCCTGTCGCGCTGAAGCCTTGCTGTGCGGTTTTAGCGCCGCATACCGCGCATCACGGCCAAGCTGGGACCGCCCGTTGGGATCCCAGTGAGGACCCGGGGAGGAGGTAAGACCGACAATGACCTGAGACCGGCCCAGGGGGTGTAGAACCGCAGCGTTGAGGGCACGGATCACAATAGCCTCGTCGAGCATGGCGAATTCGCCGTCCTTGCGCAGGCGCTCAGCGACCCTGGCGTCTGTCGACACGTAGCCAATATCAGATATAGGACCTAGGTCAATGGCCACGCCAGGCAGGCCCTGGGACTGGCGCCAGCGAGCCATGGCGTCCTCGTAGGAACCACCGGCGGCGTAGTTGCTTTGCGATGCGATGCCTGCAACGCCCGAGACAGACGACAACATGACGAAGAAGTCGAGCGAGTCCGGCTGCGAGAACTCGGTGTGCAGGTTCCAGGTGCCGTACAGCTTGGGACTCAGACCACTGCGCCAGTCGTCGAGAGTCATCTGCTCGAAGATAGCGTCGCGCAATAACATGGCGCCCTGGATGACGCCGCGCACTGGGGGGAAGCCGTCGTCTTCGCAGGCCCTGAGCGCCATGGTCAACGAGCTGGGGAGCGAGACGTCGCAGCTGACGGGCTTGACTCGACAGCCCATCTGGCGCAGCTCGTTGATGAAGAGGGCACCGTCGCTGTTCTGGTTCTGCTCGAGATCGAGATTGCCAGCACTGCGAGACAGCAGGATCAGATTCTGGGCGCCGTGAGCCACCAGCCAGTGTGCGACTGAACGTCCGATGCCCCCAACGCCTCCCACGATGAGGTACGATGCGTCAGGGCGTAGTTGAGCTCGAGATGTCAAGCCCTTTGGTCGGGGGACCACGGAGACCTGTTCGTCGGGTCCAGCTGACAAGACAACTTTCCCCATCTGGTCGCCGGTCTGGACGAAGCGGAAAGCCGCCTGGACATCCTGTATGGGGTAGACAGTAACAGGCTGAACCGGCTTCAGCTTCTGCTGTTCGACCAGGCCGGCGATCTCCCCAAGCGCACGGTGCACATCGGGTCCTCGGCGCTGCAAGAGAGTCGGGACGTCCATTGATATGAACGAGATGCCGCGCGAAAACGACTCGAGCGCCATAAGGCTGTTGCTCTCGACATCTGCCTTGCCGATATGCATCAAATAACCAAGAGGCGCAACTGTGCTGAGACTTTGTTGCAGTAGTGGACCAGAAAGCGAGCTGAGCACGAGGTCCACGCCGCGTCCCTTGGTGGCAGCCAGAACAGCCGGAGCAAAGGATGCATCGCGGCTGGTGAAGATACGCTCAGAAGAGATGCCGTATTCGCGCTCGAGCAGGTCTCGCTTCTCAGGGGAACCGACTGTAGCGTAGATCTCGGTGACACCCAGGTGCTTGGCCAGCATAATGGCGGCCTGTCCGATGGCCCCAGCTGCAGCATGGATAAGAACGGACTGACCGGCTGTTAGGCCTGCACTCCTGACGAGTCCAAAGTAAGCAACTGTAAAAGCCAGGGGAAATGATGCAGCGCTGGCAAAGTCCATGTCCTTTGGCATCTGGACGACCCCATGCCATGGGACGCGGACAGTGCTGGCGAAGAATGTGCCGGTCGAAAGGGCCATGACACGGTCACCAACTCTGTATCCCTTGGCCTCAGCCTCAGAGCCAAGTCGCGCAATGATACCGGCACATTCGAAGCCCATGGACTGGTCCTTGAGCTGTCCCATGGCGGTCATGACATCGCGGGAGCACACCCCGTGAGCGCGAGGGGTGATCTCTACAAGCTCTGGCGATAGATCATGGACTTCCTCATTGTCGACAAAGGCGAGCGTATCCAGATGTCCTGGGATGCCAACTTGCAACCGGAGTGGTCGGTCTTGGAAGAGGCGCTCCAAGGGAAGGCTGCTCTGGTCACTCCAGCTCGGCACAAGCGGGCCAGTGACCATGTTGTTGTATTGCTCGTCCTTGTAGTAGCGAGGAACATGCAAGAGACCGTTTCGCTCGGCGTACTCGAACTCGGCTGGCCCGGTTTGCGTGCTGCCATGGCCGAATCCCTGCTCGAGGACCTGCACGATGGCCGACGCGGCGATATCTGAATCCGCACCAGCACCTGCATGAGGGTCAAGGTCCACGGAGATAAAGCGGCGGGTTATGTATTCGTTGCGCAGCACACGCAAGAAGCCCTGGTGCACTGCCCGTTCCGGGGCCTCGCTCTCAACAGTCCCCCCAGTCGTGACCCAGAGCAGACCACTGCACTTCGTGACCATTGCACGGAGGCCTTCCATGCGCACTGCGTCGAGGTCCGTCATAATGGGCCGGTCAATCTCGCCAATGAACACACAGATCTTGTCCTTGAATGCGTCGCCGCTGCTCTGTTCCAGCACGAGGTGCGCTGTGGCGGTCCCGGTCAAGGCCTGGATGCGCTGGCATAATTGGTCGACAACGGCGGGTGAAGGAGCTGTCTGCATGCTGGAAACAACTGCGAAGCTGTCTTTCACCTTACTCAGGTCGGCTTTGCCCTCGACAGGCACAGTGGACATGATGACACTGCTGGCATGGACATCGCCCTCCGAGTCATGAAGCTCAATGTCGACACCACTGAAGCCGGCATCTCGAAGCACGGCGTCCGCATCAACCTGGTCCTTCGTCGTCTCTGCAAAGAGTAGCGTGCCTCCTGGCTTCAGCAGAGCGTGTACATGTCCCAGCGCACTGGCCGGCTGGGCAGTGTATAGGGCATGCAAGGATACGACAACGTCGTAGCTCTCTGGGGTGAACTTCTGCTTCGATGGACTCTGCTCGATATCGAGCTGGTCAAACTGGAGCAAGTCCTCCCAGTCGGCAAGCTGAGCACGCGCATCCTCCAGCGCTTCTGCCGATGGCTCCGTGATGTGCCAGCTGGCCACCAGGCTCGTGTTAACGCTCTCCAGTATGCGTCGTGTGGCGAGGGCATCAGTACCGCTGCCAATCTGGAGGACGCGAATACCTGGGGTCTTGTGTGCAACTATCTGTATCAGAGCAGAGAGCTGTCTGAGGGACGACTGATGCATTGAGTCGGCGCTGTATTCATTTGTCAAGCTAGACGCCAGCTGCTTCTTCATCAGCTCGAAGGCCAGCGGGCTTCGAAGCGAAAGATCCGGCCCCCAGACAAGCTTGCTGCACACCTCCTCCGAAGTGCTGGCTGAGCCCGAGCTGCCCCTGCCCAGTGACGCCAGCTCGACGCCCTCCATCTTGAGCACTGCATTGTCGGTCTCGCCGTCGAACACTGTAATATCGGCCCTCCCGCGCTGGGGGTCGTCATGAAGAAGGGACGTGTCGCACTGCAGCGTGTGGCCGATCTGGCGGCTGATATTGCTGGATATCCACATCGATCCAACAGACCGCGGCAACTTGGGCTCTTCCTGCAACGCTCCGACACTGGGGAGGGCGGAATAAAAGGCCACAACGACAGCATCAAGCGTAATTGGGTGCAACAGGCTGTTCTGCGCTGCCACCTCGGGGTCTGTATCAGACGAAGCTTCGTGGCGGACCGTGATGTCGCAGATGGACCGCGGCTCACGGCCATCCTGGATGATCTGGTTCGTGTTTTGGAAGAGAGGGCCGTGATAGACACTGCGTGCCCTGAGATTGGCAAACAGATCCTGGGGGTTTGGCTGGCGAGTGTACGTCGACAGTGGGCGACGACGTTCAGTCTCCACGACAGCAGACTCTATACCAACCATGCCTGTAGCGTGCAGTGTCCACTTGTTCTCCAAAGTGACTGACGAGACCTCGAAGCGCCACCAGCCTTGAGCCCCAATCTCACGCTCAGGGACAGCCTGCAGCGTGGTCCGGATCTCCACGCCATCCGCGTTGTCTGGGATAACAAGGGCAAACAGGAAGTTGACATCGCGCAGGCGAACTCCTGAGATTGTCTTGGCCTGGCTAGTTAATTGCCTAGCAGCCTCGATTGCAAGGCAGATATAGCCAGCGCCTGGGTACACAATGCTGCCTTGGACCATATGGTCGCGCAGCCACGGAGTCTCAGTGACACGCAATACCCTGCGCCATACGGACGCACTGGGGTCATTTCCAGCAACAGGCATGCCGAGCAGCTCATGAGGAGGCTGGCTGCGCTCGCGAATGGCACGGTTGACTCTGGACTCTTGCCAGTGGCGCATCGTGTGGTTCCAGGGATACGAGGGAAGATCAGTCAAGACCTTGGGCTCCTCGTCGTATGCAGGCACGGGGAAGTTGATCTGGTCCATGACAAGGGCCTGTCCTTCACGGAAGAGATTGATTGCAGCGGAGCGCATACTGTCGCCCGCGTGCTCGTCGCGCACCAGACAGCCCCAGTATGGAAGCTCAATGCCTTCGAACTCGGGCAGGGACAGGATCTCGCGGATGGGACCTCCCAGGGCTGTATGAGGACCAACCTCGAGAAGGACATCAACGCTTCTACCCGTCGGGTCATCAGGATCCCCGAGGACCAGCTCGGTCAAGGAGTCGACGAACTCGACTGGCTGCACCAGACTGCCGACCCAGTGGTCGGGGCTGGCAATCTGCTTGATATCGGTGATGCGCCCGCCAGTGACTGCGGAGGAGAAGACTGCCTTGAGCTGCTGGTCGCCTTTGACTGCGCTCTGGGCCATCTCGATTCGAAGACGCTCGCGGTAGGCATCAGCAAAGGGGTCCATGTGGTGTGAGTGGTATGCCTGCTGGACCTTGAGACGACGGGCAAACACGTCGTCCTGCTTGCACAGGTCGGTGATGTCGTCAACGGCATCTTCATCGCCAGAGATGGTGACACTCTGAGGGCTGTTGACGCATGCAACCACCGCTTTGCCCTTGGTCAGCCTGTTCAAGTAGGGCTGCACTGCGTCAACACCCAGCCCGACTGCCGCCATAGCACCTGTAGCAGAGTCCGGTGCGCGCAGTGTCTCGTCTGCTACAAGGACAGCACGGAAGTAGGCTGTAGCTATGGCCTGCCTATGCGTGAGGGCTCCGACAGCAAAAGCCGCTGAAATCTCACCGGACGAGTGGCTGGCGACTCCTGATGCCGTGATGCCCCAGGACTCAAGCAGACGGACCAGCGCAATCTGCAGAGCTACACATATGGGAATGCTGATCTTTGTGTCATGCACCTTTGATGTCTTCTTGTCACGCTGCAGCTCCTCGATCAGGGACCAGTCAGCCCCAAGGGCGTTCAGGTACGTCTCAGCCTCTTCAATGGACTGGCGGAAGACAGGGTACAAGGTCAGTAGCTCACGGCCCATAGCATACCACTGCGCGCCCTGGCCGGTGAATACCATGCCAATGCGAGGGCTCTCAGAAGCTCGACGGGCTGGCTTGAAACGAGGCGATTCAAGGGCCTGGATGGCAGAGTCGAGAGTCCCGTTATCAAGACGGACTTGGTGCGCTGCAACCCACTGGAAGAGGGTCCGGCGCTCGCCCAGGGTGTAGCTTAGATTCTGCAGCAGCTGTTCAGCTGCTTTAGCGTCCAGCGACTTGTGTCTTTCCAGATAGTCCTTGAGATCGGACACCATTTGCTGGCAGCCTCGTTCGTCGCGCGCACTGAGGACGAGTACTTTGGCGTCTGCGACACCGTCCGTGCCATTGACGAGTTCAAAATCCAGGTCTGATGCCACAGTCCAGGGGTCGGCGTTCTCCATAATGACATGGGCATTGGCACCGCCGTAGCCAAAGTTGTTGATGGACATGCGACGAGGGCCATCGACCAGACTGTCAGGCCACTGCTCCATCTTCCTCACCACCTGGAGTCGCCACTCGTCCAGCTTCAGTTTGGGATTGGGCGTTTCGTAGTTGACCGTAGGCGGAATCAGTCCTTTCTCGAGGCACAAGACACCCTTGATCATGGCAGCAAGACCCGACACGGCCTCGGTATGGCCCACATTGGTCTTGACGGAACCAATGCGCAGATAGTGGTCCTTGTCGTCGCGGCCCTGGCCTTGGCTGAAGATCGTAGCCATGGCCTGCGCTTCAATTGGGTCACCAGTCGGCGTTCCGGTGCCATGGGCCTCGAAGTATTGGGTGCCGCGAGGGTCCAGGCCAGCACGGCTGTAGCATTCCCGCATGAGATCTACCTGCGCTGCACCGGATGGCGTAGTAATTGTGTCCGTCTTGCCATCCTGGTTCAGCGCTGTCTCACGGATCACGGCACGAATGGGGTCATTGTTAGCCAGGGCATCCGATAGTCGCTTGACGATGATGGTGGCCACGCCCTCTCCGCGGCCATACCCATTGGCACGCGAATCAAACGAGAACGACCGCCCATCAGGCGACAGCATCCCCAGTGATCCGATGGCCTTGAAGGTGTCCGGATTAAGCATCACGTTGGCGCCAGTCACCATGGACATGTTGGCCTCGCGGTTGCGCAGGGTCTGGACGGCTTGGTGCAGGGCCACCAGCGTCGTCGAGCAGCCGGTTTCGAGGGTCATGCTGGCACCCCGGAAGTCAAAAAAGTGCGAGATGCGGTTGGCTGACATGGGACTCCATGTACCGACGACGTTGAATCGGGGCAGTCTGTCTTCGTCGCGGATGATTCCCTCCTGGTAGTCGTGGGCGAAGACGCCGGCGAAGACGGACGTCTGAGACCCCATTACGCGGGACAGGGGGAGGCCAGCTGAACTAATTAGCCAATGTCAAGATAGCTGAAAGCAAGGACAGACCGTTTTCAAGCGCTTCATAAGCGGATTCAAGCTGCAGGCGGAATTGAGGGTCGACCACCTGGGCCATCTCCGCCGAGTAGTTGAAGAAGGCTGCGTCAAATGCTGCGACATCTTCGTCGAGAAAGTGCCCTCCTTTGACATGTGTCTGACTGGTCAGTCGGCCTCTAGGGTATTCGTGCAAAGAGCTTACCGTGCTGGTTCTTTCGTGGTTTGCGTGGTAGACTCCTTTGAGGCTATACCGGTCCTCTGGAATCTCACTCCAGCCGGTCTTGCCTGATGCCATCAGGTCCCAGAGCTTGTCTGGATTGCTGGCACCGCCGGAGAACTTGCAGCTCATGCCGATGATGGCAATCGGCTCACTGGCCCACTCGCTGTCGGTGTCCATTGTAAGTAGAGTAGTAGAGTAGAGTATTTAGTTGCGGGTAGATAGAGCAGCAGTATGAAAGATGGCAGAGGACAAAGGGCAGGGATTGAGAGACTAAAATATTGTGAAGATGAACATGCTATATACATGTATACGCCTTTTTGATTCACCGAGCTTCTCAGACTCTGACAGTAAGAATGGGGGCTATCCATGCCAGCCCTAAGCCTGGGGCTGTGTCGCTCAGAATAGTTACAGCCTCAGCGCTGCATTTTTTGTCCGCACGCGACAACTTCGACCGATCTCACGTCAGGCGGAAATACGATCTTGATGCTGTACTCCGTCTGTATTTAAGGGATGTCTTGTAGCTCGACATCAGCCAACTTCCATCCTCAATCACTCTACAATCTACAACCACTACAACCACTACAACCACTCCAATACAACATGCCTCGAAACGGAACTCCCCTCCCTGCCAAACTGGCCGGCCCCCCTCTCACCGACCGCGAGGCCATCGAGGACGCCTGCTACCGCGCCTTCGCCTCCATCGACCACGCCAGCGAGGAGTTGCTCGAGTCCACCGCGACGCCCGACATCTACACCGACATCGCCTTCAAAGCATGCGAGGGCTACGACGAGCTCAAGAACAAGGTGTGGATCAACGTCGCCGAGCGCGTTGACACCGTCCACTATCTCTCCAACGTGCGTGTCAGCGTCGACACCGAAACCACTGCCCGCGTCACCTTCAACGCGCAGGCAGTGCACTGCATCTTGGGCCAGGGCTACGAGCCAGACTCGCCCAAGTTTATTACCGGCGCATTCTACGCCTGCGATGCGGTCAAGGTGGACGACCTTTGGAAGCTGAAGACGATGAAGTCGACTCATGTTTGGTCGACTGGCGATCGTTCGATCATGAAGCCCCCGAGCAGTGAATAGATAGTCTAGATATTTAATCTACTCGACAATTAGATACTCTTATCTTCGAAATCCAGTGTTGCCTGTCTCAATTCTTCAGTCAGTAAGTTGCTTGGTCACCGAGTAGAGTCCTTAGCAATGTCTGCTTGGAGCAATCAGCAATGTATCAACTTCACAGGACAGGATTAAAACAAACAGATGGGCGGGATAAGATGAAAGGATGCGTTCATTGCACAAGAAAGGACAATTGATTCAAAGAACTATCAGACTATCTACATTTCCGGTGACTCCTCGCCAACGCACGCAGCTCCGGCTCGAGAGGCGCCAGCACATCATAAGTCACCACTTTCTCCCAGTTCTCCTCGAGCTTCTGCTTCATCCGCTGGGGATCGCGGCCTGTCGGTCCGTATCTCCAGTGGTACATTTGGCCCATCTGCCGCGAGTGGTGGTGGATCCACCGGCCTCGCTCCAGCCTTGCTGCACTGTACGTCTGGAGCGCCTCTCCCAACGCCTCCTTCAGCTCTTCCCCAGCAAGGGCCTTGTGCTGCACCGACTCCAGGAGCGTGCAGATGACGATGGCGTCCTCAACGCCGGTGCAGGCCCCCACTCCCATATACGGGGTGCTGGCGTGTGCAGAGTCGCCGACGAGACAGACTCGACCGCGGGCATATGTCGAGGGCGGGTTATCTTCCAGATCAAAGATCCCCCATTTGACAACCTTCTCCGGATAGAGCTTCCAGATGTCAGCGACCTGAGGGCTGAAGCCCTGGAACACCTTTGCAATCTCGCTGCGGTCGACTTGGGCCGTCATCCTGTCGGGGTCAGGAAACTCCGACTCGTCGTAAGCAAAGACGGCGATGTTGAGCACCGTCATCGACATGACTGGATAGCAGAGCAGGTCCGCATTTGGACCTAGATGGTTGCAGGCGTTCTTCGCAACCTTCTCGCCCAGGGCCTTAATGCCCACATCGATGGGGACCATGGTGCGGTACGTGACGGTGCGACTGAAGCCTGCCTTGCTCTCGCCCCCCAGCATGATTCTCCGTGTGGCTGAATGGATGCCATCACAGCCGAGCAGGACATCGGCCTCAGCGGTGCTTCCATCGTCGAAGTGCAGAATAACCTTATCGTCGACCTCCTCGTAGCCCGCGAGCTGCTTCCCAAAGACCGTCGCGTCTTCCGGCAGCATATCCGCCATCCCCTTGAGGAACTGCGAGCGTATGCAGCCCCAGAAGCTGAGGTTGTTTGTAGGCGTCCGGAAGAGCAGGGACTTGGACTCGTCTTCAGCTTCCTCGTTTGTGCGAGGGTGGAAGCCATTCCAGTAGGCGTTGCTGGTGGTGGCGTCGGACTTGCCGCTCATGCTGCCCAGCAGCTCGACGAGAGCTGGGTCGATCATCTCCATCCACTCTCGCGCTGCGCCGCTGAATGCAAAGCCGGCACTGACCTCGTGCCAGGTCCGGGCTCGCTCGTAGATGATTGCGTTGATGCCGCGGCGACGCAGGCCGATTGCTGTCATGACGCCGATGATGCCGCCGCCGACGACGGCGACTTGGAGGGGGGGTGCAGTGCTTCCCATGGTGTTAATGAAGTGAATGGTGAATGGTGAACATTCAAATGGCACCGGAGAGATCTATACCTCTATATATCCATGTCCAATTACTATAAATATGCCGGAGCTGAGTCCGGACTTTGGATTCCCCTGTAAGATCCTTCCACCCCCGGAGTATACGGAGTCTATATACGGAGTCTATATGCACGAGCCTGTAGGCAAGCGGAGTCTTATGACTCGGAGCAATAAATGCATGACAATATGCGGAGTCAGACCGCGTCAAGGTAGATCGAATGCTTCCACATGCTCGACAGACTCACATATCTGCCTTAACGTTACCCCGGCCTAACATGTCCAGCGTAGAGCAAGAAACATGAAGCATTTTGCTTAGGCTGATAAGCTTGGGGCTGAGTCGCTGATACTTTGTCCGGATCGAGTCAGCTTAGGATATTGCTTGGTAGCCCTAAGTGTCTACAGTATTTATACAATTGCATGGACTTTCCTGCCAATGTATACCATTTATTCCATACCATTTCTTCATTTATTCCAGTATAGAGGCCCTACACAACATACACAATGAAGCCAAACACTCCAGCAACAAGTCTCATCTTCGGAGGGCACATCGGCCCCCAGACCAAAAACTCCCTGGAAGCAGAAGTCCGCAAGATTGTCAACGGCCCCAATGGAGGATGGATACTCGACACCCTGGCCGGCATGCCACGGTACTGGGAGGCCGTGACAGAGAAGATCCCCGAACTGGCCAGTACGATGCAGGGCCCTCGCCTGCTGGCCGACCTTGAGTCGTGGTTTCGCGGTTCTGACTCGGTCGACTCGCTCGCTCCAGACACGGAGCTCCCAGATCTGTGGCTCGGGATTCTGATGGTCACCATCCAGCTGGATCAGTACTGGCGCTATCTGGAAAGTCGATTCGCCGACAAAGCTGTCGATGACCTACAAGCCGAGCTGGTCAAAGAGGACAAGGTCGAGGCAGTTGGGTTCTGTGCAGGCATGATCGCCGCCGTCGCCATTGCCAGTTCCCACACTCGACAAGAATTCGAACAGTACGGCGCCGTTGCCCTGCGCACCTCGGCTCTGATGGCAGTCCTTGTCGGTGCCACCGAGGAGTGGACCAAAGCCAAGGGCAAGGGCAGGTCGGTCTCGCTGGCCACAGCCTGGAGAACCCGCAAGCAGGGTGAGGATCTGGCACGCATCGTCTCGAAGCTGTCTCCCGATGCCTATATATCTGTTATCCTCGACGACTCCCGAGCCACTGTGACAGTATCAGAACGCCTCGCACCCAAACTGGCCCGGCAGCTCCGAGCAGCTGGCGTCACGGCCATCCAGCTCGCTATCAAGGGCCAGCTGCACTCCCCGACAGTAGAGCGCGCACGCCTGACCGAAGCTGTGATCGAACTGTGCCAGTCGATGCCCGAGCTGCAGTATCCTGACGCGGCTCAGCTCGCACTGCCCATAAACCAGGTCTCGGGGCACGAAACGGGTTTGGTGGGGATGGTCCTGCGCTCTATGCTGGTGACGCAGTTGGACTGGACCACCACCGCTTCGAAGCTGGGCCTGAGCAAGGACGAGCTCGCACGCGTTGAATTTGGGCTCGACCGACCCCTTCCTCCCCCGGTGGTGCGTGCCTTTGGTGCGAAGCTGGAGTATAGGGAGATTGATGTACACGACAACAAGGAGCCTATCCACGATGCTGAACCAGTGGTCCCTACTGAATCAGTGCAAGCCGCAAATCAAGACGACAATGTAATTGCAGTAGTGGGAATGTCGCTCAAGGTCGCAGGCGCCAACGACCTGGACGAGTTCCAGCAGATGCTCAAGACCGGACAGTCGCAGCACCAGCTCATCACCGACGACCGCATCACGCCCAACATGATGTTTCGCGACAAGGATCCCAGCCGCAAGTGGTATGGCAACTTTGTGCGCGACCCAGACGCCTTCGACCACCGGTTCTTCAAGAAGAGCCCGCGCGAGTCGATGGCGATAGACCCCCAGGGCCGGCTGTCCCTCGAGGCTGCCTATCAAGCGCTGGAGCAGTCTGGATATTTCAACGAGCTGGGTATGGCCAGTGCTGCTGAGCAGGAGAAGAAGAAGCACGTCGGCGTCTACGTCGGGCTCTGTTCCTACGAGTACGATTCCAACGTCCACTGCCATCCCCCCAGCGCCTTTACGACGACGGGGGAGCTGCGAAGCTTCATTCCCGGCCGGGTCTCGCATTACTTTGGATGGACAGGCCCCTCGTTGACCTTTGATACTGCTTGCTCCTCGTCAACCGTCGCCCTGCACAATGCCTGCAGAGACCTGCTGTCCGGGGAGATCCCAGCAGCGCTGTGTGGTGGCGTCAACGTCTTGACAAGCCTGCAATGGACGCAGAACTTGGCCGCTGGCAGCTTCATCAGTCCGACGGGCCAGTGCAAACCCTTCGACTCTGCTGCAGATGGATACTGCCGAGGAGATGGCATTGCCTACGTCTTCCTGAAGAAGCTCTCAACCGCCGTGGCTGATGGCAATACAGTCCTGGGGACCATTCGCTCTACAGGCGTCAACCAGAATCTCAACACCACGCCGCTGTTTGTGCCCAATGTGCCGTCCCTGTCGACACTCTTCAACGAGGTGATTCGCAAGGCAGACGTTGACCCACGCGAGATTTCCCTGGTCGAATGCCACGGCACCGGCACGCCTGTGGGAGACCCTGCTGAATGGCAAAGCATCCGGAATGCCGTGGCTGGTCCTCGTCGAGATACGGTTCTGCCCATTGGGTCTGCAAAGGGGCATGTGGGCCATACTGAAGGCGCATCCGGCCTGGTCTCCCTGATCAAGGTGCTGCTGATGATGCGAGGCAACTTCATCCCTCCACAGGCCAGCTTCAACAGCATGAACCCCGGTATCAACGCGCAGCCCTCGGACAATATGGAGGTCGTCACTGCCTTACGGTCATGGCCCGGTGCTAGGAAGGTGGCTCTGATCAATAACTACGGTGCCTGTGGATCCAACTCCAGCGCCATCGTCTCTCACTCGGCGCACAAGCCTGCCAAAACTCCCTTGTCCGTTCAACGACTCCCTTTCTGGATATCCGGTCTCGATGCTAGAAGCATTGCAGCGTACAGCACCGCACTGGCTCCATACCTACAGTCGCAGGATCCCGAGACGAGCCTCGCCGATGTCTCGTTCAACATGAAATGGCAATCGAACCCCAGTCTGCCTCAAGGAATGATCTTCAGCTGCAGCTCTGTGGACGAGCTGCAGGCCAAGCTTGCCCAGGCAGCCACGGCTACCAAGGACACAGCCCCCAGTGTTGGCATTACGCCGGTGAAGCCTGAGCGGCCCGTGATCCTGTGCTTTGGCGGCCAGGTCTCGACATTCATTGGACTGGATCGCGCAGTATATGACGGGACAGCAGTGTTCAGACACCATCTAGATACCTGCAATGCCGCTATCACATCTCACGGTCTGACGAGTATCTATCCCGACATCTTCTCCAGCGAGCCGTATCAGGATACTATCAAGCTCCAGACTGCTCTCTTTGCCGCGCAATATGCCTCGGCCAAGACCTGGATGGACTGTGGGATTGCCGACAAGGTGGTTTCTGTGGTGGGACACAGCTTCGGCGAGATCACAGCCCTCTGTGTTGCCGGCGTGCTGAGTCTGGAGGACACGGTCAAGCTGATCGCCGGTCGAGCCAGGCTGGTGCAGACCGCTTGGGGGGCTGACTCCGGCTCCATGATGGCCATCGAGGCCGACGAAGCTGTGGTGCAAGCACTACTACAGGAATCCAATGCGAAGTCCGACGGAACTGCCGGTATTGCATGCTACAACGGCCCCCGCAGCTTCACCGTGGCTGGCTCAACAAAGGCCATTGACGTATTTGCCGCCACGCTGCCAGGAAAGGAGGTCAAGAGCAAGCGGCTCAACGTCACCAATGCCTTCCACTCAGCCTTGGTAGAGCGCATCGTCGACCGTCTAGGCGAGGTTGGCAAGGGAGTCACCTTCCACGACGCCGTCATCCCGATAGAACGAGCCACGGAGCATGGCGGCGACTCTGCGCCAGACTGGACCTTTGTCGGCTCGCACATGCGCCAGCCGGTCTTCTTCAAGCACGCTGTTCAGCGACTCGCAGAGAAGCATCCCGAGGCCATCTTCCTTGAAGCGGGCTCCAACTCGACCATCACCGTCATGGCATCGCGGGCCCTTGCCAGCCCTAAGTCGACGCACCACTTCCAGCCCGTCTCCATCACCAACACCAACCAGGGCATCGACAAACTCACTGGTGCCACAGTCGATCTCTGGAAACAGGGCCTGCGGGTGTCGTTCTGGGCCCACCACCGCCTGCAGAAAGATGAGTATGCGCAGCTCCTCTTGCCGCCGTATCAGTTCGAAAAGACACGACACTGGCTCGAGCTCAAGCCGCCAGTCGAGCAAGCCTTGAAGATTGCCCAAGTCGAGGATATATCCAAGACTCAGCAGGAAACCATCAACCCCAAGTCTCTGGACATGTGGACCTTCCTGGGCTTCCAGGAGAAGAAGAAGACCAAGCTGGCTCGATTCCGCATCAACACGTCCTCAGACAAGTACCAGCGCCTCTTTGCAACCCACTTCATCGCAAAAACGGCGCCCATCGCTCCAGCCACGCTCGAGATCGACATGGCCATCGAGACCCTCTTCAGTCTCAATCCGGAATGGAGACGTGATGGTTTCTCGCCAGTCATCCGCGACATGCTCAGCCACTCGCCCATGTGCGCCGACTCGACGCGCGAGTACCTGCTCGACCTGGAGCCACTCGATCCAGAAGAAACAGAGTGGCAATGGACTATTCACAGCACGGGGGCTTCTGCGAATGACAAGCACGCCGAGGGCCGCATCGCCATGCTCTCACCATCCGACCCGGCCGCGCTCCAGGAATTCAGCCGCTGGGAGCGCGTCGTCACATACGAGCAGTGCCAGGCCGTCCTAGCACTGGGTCCACACGATGAAGGCGTGGAGGCCCTCCAGGGGCGCAATATATACCGAGCCTTCGAAGAAGTGGTCGAATTTGGGCCTGTCTACCGCGGCGTGAAGTACATTGTAGGCCAGGCGAAAGGCGAGAGCGCAGGAATCGTGCACAAGCAACACTCCGGCGATACCTGGCTTGACGTCCCCAAGGCAGACTGCTACGGCCAGATTGCAGGCATGTACGTCAACCTGCTGACAGACATCCCGGCCAGCGACATGTTCGTTGCTACCGGCCTGGAGCTGGTGATGCGCGCGCCAAAGGCCCACACTGTGACGGAGGGCCGGGAGAATGGTCCAGATGTCTGGCATGTTCTTGCTCGTCATGCTCGTCAAGGTGAGAAGGCGTTCGTGACTGATGTCTTTGTCTTTGATGCCTCGACTGGTGCGCTGGCGGAGATCATCCTGGGCCTGCAGTATGTCCGCGTCCCCAAGGCTGCAATGAGTAAGATCCTGGCACGAGTGACGACGGACAAGTCGTTTGTAAGAAGCACAGCGTCGCTTCCATTGCCTGACCGAGCTCAGCCTGTTGACCGGTCTCAACCTCGTGCTGCTCCCAAGCCAGCACCCAAAGCAACCAAGGCAGATGTCAAGACAACACCTGCCAGCGGCGCACGCAATATCGCAAATGAAGTATGCAACGTGGTTGCCAACGTTTCCGGTATTGATTCCAGCGAATTGAGCCTCGACAGCGAGATGGCCGACTTGGGCATTGACTCCCTGATGGCGATGGAAGTGGCGCGCGAGATGGAGAGCACTTTCCACTGCACCCTCGACAGCACCGAGACCATGGTCGCCACGAGCATTCGCGACTTTGCTTCCTGCGTATCGAATGCACTCGCGAAGTCTGGAAGTCAAGACGGCGACTCGACCAGCACCGAGAGCGATGCGGTGCTCTCCGACTCGGAGGACGAAGACACCGTCTCTGATATCTCGACTCCGGATAACGTCTCAGTTGCCAGCAAGAGCCACGATCTGGTGAGTGGTCCACTCGTCCCAGCGATACAAGATGCTGATCGTGGCGATGTAGCAGCCCGTGAGGCAGAGGCCCTGCGTCTAGTCGAGGCCTATACAGCTGGCTGGGAGTCGCCGGCACTTAACGCCAGCTGCGCCACCACGTCCGATTCTGGAGCTGTGGTGATCGTGACAGGTGCATCTGGTAGCCTGGGATCGCATATCGTTCAAGCCCTGGCTGAGCGCCCCGATGTTGCAAGGGTCGTCTGCATCAACCGCGCGGTCAAGGACACTCCCCCGGCCAACCGACAAGACGAAGCCCTAACTTCCAGAGGCATCACACTGTCGCCAGCTGCCCGCGCAAAACTGCAGGTCTATGGGACAGATACTTCAAAATCCCAGCTCGGTCTCTCGAGCCAGGAATACACCTGGCTGATCCAGCATGGAACGCACATCATCCACAACGCGTGGCCCATGAGCGCTACACGACCACTCAAAGCCTTCGAGCCCCAGCTGCAGGTAATGCGGAACCTGCTGGATCTGGCTCGCGACATGGCCGTGGGAGCTGAGCCACGCAGGGTCGGATTCCAGTTCATCTCATCAATCGGCGTCACAGGGTTCTCGGACGAGTCTCCCGTCCCCGAGAAGCCCATGACAATGGCTGCGACAATGCCCAGCGGCTACAACGAGGCCAAGTGGGCGTGCGAGCGCATGCTGACCGACACGCTGCGCCAGCACCCTCAGCTGTTCCAGGCAATGGTGACCCGGCCAGGCCAGATTTCTGGATCTACTGCAAGTGGCTTCTGGAATCCTGTCGAGCACTTTGCGTTTATCATGAAGAGTGCGCATGCACTGAAGCTGTTTCCTGATCTACAGGGCGTGCTGCATTGGCTGCCTGTGGATAAATCCGCGAATGTCATGGTGGATCTGCTCAATATTGGCAGCGAAGACTCAGGCGAGGTCTATCCGGTCTATCATGTCGATAACCCTGTTGGCCAGTCGTGGAAGGAAATGGTGAGCGTTCTGGCAGAAGCTCTGGATATCCCATCCCATGGAGTTATTCCCTTTAAGGAGTGGATTCAGCGAGTTCGTCAGTCGTCTCTGCCACCAGCGCAGAACCCGGCGGCCATGGGGCTGGGGTTCCTTGAGAGTCACTTTCAACGCATGGCTTGCGGTGGGATCGTGCTGGACGCGCAGCATGCACAGGAGCACTCGAGAACTATGGCTTCACAGGGTCCAGTCAGTGCTGAGGTGGTCCGGTCGTATGTCTCGTCGTGGAAGGCAATGGGGTTTCTTCATTAATTTACTTGTCTACATAGCGTTGTTTATAATAGAATGTCAAACGTATCAAGTCATCGTCGTCCGCAGTAAATGTAAATATTCTATATCCAAGAGACGCATGTAAACATCATACATATTAGATCAGTCATCGTTCGAGATAACCATGTAATTTAACCCCCTGGCATATAATGCAATAGAAAGACGGCCTCATGCCGTTGGTGGCCCATGGTCGAATTGGAATATGTCCCATTTCATTTCGATAATGATGTGTCTGATATGTTTCTGGAGGTTCTGATTGATCGTATGCTATTGAACTAGCAAGCATGTCCATCCTATCTTCCAATCGTCCAATCCAGATACTCTGATCTGACAGCAGTATGACTCGAGGAGTTTTGAGCGGACTATTATAACTCCAGCAAGCCCTAAGGGAGTAACCACCCCCGAGGATACCAGAGATATCAGACGTATAAACAGCCTGGAGAACCCCCGTGGACCTGAGCAGCAGCAAACAATCATAGCCCTGAATTCCAAGATGAACAACGCAACCCTCCACCTCCCTCGCATCCTCTGCCTCCACGGTGGAGGCACCAACGCCGTTATCTTCCGGATGCAGTGCCGCGTGCTCGAAAAGCGCCTTGGCCGTTCATTTCGTCTCGTCTATGCACAGGCTCCCTTCACCAGCACAGAACCCGGGCCAGATGTAACGGCGGTCTACAGAAACTACGGGCCTTTCAGAGTCTGGTTCTGCGATCACAACATGTCCAAAGTCCTGACATCCCGGGACGTTGCTACAGCGATAGACACAAGTCTTGCACTCGCCATGGCTGCCGACGACGCCAAGGGGGCTACCGGCGAGTGGGTTGGCCTGCTGGGCTTCAGCCAGGGCGCAAAGGCAGCAGCTAGCATTCTATACCGGCAGCAACGGTGTGAAATCACCACCTTCAAGTTCGCGATTCTCTTTGCCGGCCGGGGGCCTTTGGTATGGCTCATGCCTGACCTCCCCCTGCCGCACGGTCTCGTCGACGCCGCTACACCGTTCACACACCCCTCTTCACCTTGGCTCACCATGGGCTCTGACGAGCACATGTTGCGGCTGCCGACAGTGCATGTCCATGGGGTAAACGACCCTGGCCTGGAGTATCACCGAGACCTGCTTCGGGAGTACTGCGACCCGGCACAGGCCACGCTGTTGGAATGGGCGGGCGACCATCGCATGCCAATCAAGAGCAGTGACGTCGATACCGTGGTCCAACGCATTCACCGAGTGGCGAGAGAGACAGAGACAGAGACTCCGTCTGTAATGATGACGGGGAAAGATTATGGAAGACCGGTCGAGAATGGCTTTTCGCTACAAAGTTTGAGCATGTACATTTGATTTCAGTTTATGATACCACAATACAATACCATCCTGCACACTATATGCATTATAATATTCTCTGCCAGTATGCTTATGATATACATTGTAATATTCTGTACCAGTATACTACACGATATACATTGTAAGGCTGACCCAACACCGTACTTCCTTCCCTTGACCTCTCTCGGATGCATGTCAGACCGGAACATTTATCTGAATATTTTATCAAAGTGGGTACTGTCTCGTCTGTCTTACATTCCGACGGGGAAACGATGTTGAGCGGACTTTCTCTGGGGCGAAGGACATGCAGGGGCCAAACACTGCCACTGGCTTCAGCTTATAAGACCACAGCATCCCACAAACGAGGAGCATTAAATCACAATGTACAGCTCATTAAACACCCTTGCGACCTCTTTCTATCGTACTTCAAGATATCTCAACCTCCCAAGACCCTTCTCACGGCTCGCCTACTGTCCTTCTCGCAAAATGCCTTCCATCACCACCAACCAGTGGCTCGAAGCCGCCTCCCAGCGTCGCAGTGTCCGAGCCCTGGGGGGAACCTCCAAGGTCTCAGATGAACGAGTTGGTGAGATTGTCGCCAAAGTCCTTTCCTTTGCTCCTTCGGCCTACAACACCCAGCCCGTCCGCATCTCGCTTGCCTTTGGGGAGAAGCACAAGGAGCTCTGGAGCATTATCCTCAAGGAGGCTGAGCCGATCCTCAAGTCCATCAATCCCGGTCTCTGGCAGAAGCTGGGCCCGGTTTTCGAAGGTCATAAAGCTGCATATGGATCCGTACGTTACCACTTTCTCTCTCCCACTCAGACCATCTAACAGTTGCAGGTACTCTTCTGGGAGCGCGGCGACACTGCGAAAGAGGCTGCCGAGACGCACAAGGCAACCGGACACATGTTTGGCGAGTGGGGAGAGCATGCTCAGGGCATCCACCAGATCCTTGTCTGGACTGCCTTGGACATGGAGGGAGTCGGGGCCAATCTGCAGCATATGAACGCCATTCCCCCCGTCGAGGCTGCCATCAAGAAGTTTGCAGGCGTCCCTGGAGACTACAAACTCAAGGCCCACTTGAACTATGGCGATGAGCAGGCTCCTCGTCCGGAGAGCCCGCCGAGGCTGCCAATTGCTGAAACGCTGACGATTCTGTGATATGGCATGATCTTATGGGTAGAGATATATTTGGTTCTTAGGATTTCCCAGAGCAGAGGGATAGTTTTCAGAACAAAATAAATAGCTTAGATATTCTAGAGAGAATCAATATCAATGGTCTTATAGAATAATATATCCGTGGCCTTGGAGATAGACTAATATTCGTATGTCTGCGGGAAGGTCCACGCGAGCCATTTCTCCACAGTCTGCGCCGGTCGCTTAGCGCGAGGATTATCTGTCTGGCATGATCAATATTAAATACCCCTTTGCATCATCGCCTGAATACTCTTTTCATCATTATCTGGCCTCGGATCGAGTTATCAGTGGAGCTTCTATCCTCGCCCCTCATACGTCTCCGGTCACTGACTTTGACTTCATCCCTTCTATCGCCCCTCCAACTCTGAATCAACATGGCCTCACGCGCAAACACAACAGTCGTCGTGGTCGGCGGAGGCGGCACAATGGGCTCGTCGACAGCGCTGCATCTGGTGCGCGCTGGATACACGCCGTCCAACATCACAGTGCTCGACACATACCCAGTGCCCTCGGCGCAGTCGGCGGGGAACGACCTGAACAAGATCATGAGCATCCGGCTGCGCAATAAGCCTGATCTGCAGCTGTCGCTGGAGGCGCTGGATATGTGGAAGAACGACCCGCTGTTCAGGCCTTTTTTCCACAGAGTTGGGATGGTGAGTTGCTTTTATTTTAATGGCTTCAAATCTATACTAAGAAACGAGATCGACTGCTCTTCAACAGAAGAAGGAATTGAAGCTTTAAAACGGAAATATCAAGCCCTAATCGATGCAGATGTCGGGCTGGACAAGACGAACTTCCTGCTGAGCGAGGACGAAATCCTAGCAAAGGCACCGCACTTCACCCGCGAGCAAGTCAAGGTATCTGAACCACACTCATAGCACCGCAAGTAGGGGATTATGCTCACCAGGCAGGGGTGGAAAGGCTTGTTTTGTGGCGATGGAGGTTGGCTTGCTGCTGCCAAAGCCATCAATGCCATAGGACAGCACCTCAAAGACCAGGGTGTCAAGTTTGGTTTTGGCCGGTACGTTGATAAAGCCGATACGGAAATTATTATCATACTGACAGTGCAGTTCTGGGACATTCAAACAACCACTATTCTCCGACGAGACAACATGCAGCGGCGTCGAGACCGTCGACGGCACCAGATACTACGCCGACAAGGTCGTTCTAGCAGCTGGTGCCTGGACTCCGACATTAATCGATCTCGAAGACCAGTGCGTTTCAAAGGTGAGTCCAGCAGCTATATCAACGTCAGCAGCTCATTGACTACGACAGGCCTGGGTATTCGCCCATATCCAACTCACGCCCGCCGAAGCAGCCCAATATAGAAACTCCCCAGTGGTATACGACGGCGACTACGGTTTCTTCTTCGAGCCCAACGAGTAAACTTTTCCCTCTATAGATTAATACAGTAACTAACACCACCAGGAACGGCGTAATCAAAGTCTGCGACGAATTCCCGGGCTTCACCCGCTTCAAACAGCATCAGCCCTACGGCGCCTCTTCCCCGAAGTCCATCTCCGTCCCAAGATCCCACGCCCAACACCCTACAGATACATACCCCGATGCCTCGGAGGTCACGGTCAAAAAGGCAATTTCTCGGTTGCTGCCCCGCTTCGCAGATAAGGAGCTGTTTAACCGCACCATGTGCTGGTGCACCGATACAGCTGATGCAAACGTGCTTATATGCGAGCATCCGCGGTGGAATAATTTCATATTGGCGACGGGGGATAGTGGGTACGTTCTATATCAATAAGAAGTCATAGGAATAAGACGGTGCTGACTGAACAGACATTCATTCAAACTCCTCCCAAGCATTGGAAAGCACATTGTCGAGCTCCTCGAGGGATCTCTAGCACCAGAGCTGGCTGAGGAGTGGAGATGGAGACCGGGCAGTGGCGATGCCCTGAAGTCTCGACGAGGTGCTCCTGCAAAGGACCTCGCTGATCTACCGGGGTGGAAGCACGATTAAAGATGTAGTTGATTTCATTATACAATAGTCTATGTAGGTATATGCTTTTGAGCTCGGAACGCATTATTAGGTATGAAGGAGAAAGAAGAAACGCAATTTCACGCTTCTAAGTCTAGGAATTCAAGATCCATGAAAAAACATCAAATATCACCAACCAGAGAAATATTTATGCCTTGGCCTCATTCGCCTGCTCCTCGTCATCGGCAAAGGCAAACTTCGAGAAACGGCGGATCGAGGCACCCTTGAAGTAGAAGACGTAGGGGATCGCACAGCACGCAAGAGCAATAAAGGCAAGCAGCGTGCTGGCCCACTGGTCGTTCAGACGCTCGTACATCTGCTCCGTGAAGAGGACTGTCGAGGCTCCCCAGATAGAACGCAGGAAGGTCTTGGCTGCGAGGGCAGAGGCGGCTTGGTGCTGGTACGTGTCCACTGGCGAATGTTAGTCTAGAACAAAGTATTCTTGTGTAAAACTAGGCACTTACCAAGATAGTTGTTGGCTGAGTTGTACAGGAAGATGAAGCCGAATCCGACGGGCCAGCCACCGATGGCAGGTCCAAACCAGTGGATTTGCGGGTACGAGGTCCAGGCGAAGATAAACAAACCAATTGGGATAAACCAGCAGGAGAGCATCATTGGAATCAGACGGGATTCGGCCGGGGGCTTGCCGCCGTATTTGGCATATAGCGAGAGGTAGTGCTTGTTGACGAAGGGGGAGCAGGCCGCGCTCATAACGACACCGATAGCAAGGGGAATGAACATGAGACCGGTCGATCCAGCACTCCAGCCCTTTCCGCCCTGGTAGACGATTGGGTAGGCAACGAAGAACATGTAGAGCAGGCCGTAGAGGACGGACATGTAGATAGAGATGAAGAGGACGATGGGCTCGAGGAAGAGGAGCTGGAAGGGGCGCAGGAGGAAGACGCGGAAACGCTCTCCAAGGGGACGAGCATCGAGTTCAGTCTCAGTCACATATGTCGAGTCGTTCTCCGTCTTTCTCAGTTTCTTTGCTCGTTTGGCGAGGATGGCAGGGGCAGAGGTCTCGGGGACGGTGAAGGTGATCAGGACCCAGGCGACGAAGGCGAGGATCAGGGTCAACCAGTACAGCCATCGCCATCCAGTCGCATCAGCGAGGTATCCACCGGCAAGAGGTCCGATTGCTGGGCCCAGGAAGGGACTGGCAGAGAACGCAGCCATGGGGACACCGCGCTCCTCGTTCTTCCACATGTCGGCGAGAGTCCCGCCAACCAGCGTCATCGGGGCACTGAAGGCGATACCATCAATTGCACGGCAGACGATCAAGGTACCGATGTTCTGGGCAACAGCGCATGGGATAATGAAGATGACAGCCAGCAGGAGAGTGACCGCGTAGACGGGACGACGTCCGAACATCTCAGACAGGGGGGCAAACGCCATGGGACCAACACCAAAGCCAACAACAAACACCGTCACAACGACCAGACTGACCTCGCGCGAGACCCCAAACTCCTCTGCGGGGCCTGGGATGTCGGCTGTGATGACACTACTGGCGAAGGCGACGACGAAGCAGGTAAAGGCGACAACCATGGTAATATACCACTTCTTCGCCTTGGACCAGTTCTTGGGATTCTCGGGGTCGTCGATCTTGAAGGTAACCAGCTTCCAGTCCTCTGTCTTTCCCTTGGCAGACGGAAGGGGCTTGATGATCTCGCCGGTCTGGGTCTCGTTGACATACTCCTCGATGTTGGCGTGGTCAGTCAGGGTGCGGTAGGGCAGGTCGGTAGGGTCGACCTCTCCTCGGGCAGATCCCAGCGAGAAGGTCTGGTGCAGTGCATTGTGGTCTGCTTGCTGTGACTGCATATTGGTGGTGGACATAGTCCTATACAGTATACTATAAAAGTATGTAGTGAGTAGAAAGGCAGTGAACGGTTAAGCAGGGGTCAGGAACGGGCTGAGGCGGGGTCGCCGGGTGTTATATAGCTGGCCATGGCCCATAACTCTGGAACTAAGTCCCGCTAAACAGAGAAAAACTCAGCTGAGACCAGAAGAATCGGCGCCTTCATCGCATTCCATCCTGACGTTTCGGGCCGATTTGCCTGAAGGGCCCCCGGTTTCCCGATCGGGACGGGCACGCTAGCCGTATCGGGCAATATGGTACGAGATAAGAATCGAGACTGCTCCAGCTGGCCCTCGAAGCCGTTAGCATCATCAGAATTATGGGCCAGGGGTTCCGAGTTCAAGAAGTCTATCGTCACGTCACTGCAGGGGTTTACGTTTAAATTACAATATCATGCTGGGTATCATCTCGGGCGTAGACTGCTGCCATGCTCATCGTAACTGTGATCACCTCTCAATCACCTTCTCTTCGCGGTAACGATTGATTTCGACTGCAAGGCATCGACAGCAAGGCAGCCCTGAAGTGAGTAAAGAAAAGCAAAAGCAGAAACTGCCATCAAATTGGCCCAAGCTCAGTCTCGGCCAGCTTTCCGTGCCAAGACTCGCCTTGCGCCACGGGGCATATCGCCAGATACGGTAATACCCTCCGTTTCCAAGGTCGGAAACTGCAACAGCAAAACGTCAGGGCAAGAAAAAGGGGAACGCGGAGATATAGAAAGTGATCCAGCAGGACATATTTTATTTTTGCCAGACTTTTAGCCTTCTGGGTCAATATTGCTGTATCCACCCTGCACCGTTATATACTATATGCTCCGCTGTGGGCTGCGATATATATCTCGGTCATCCACTACCACCACCACCACCAATCACCAAATAATCCTTCTTCCGATGGATCTTTCCAGCTCTTAATCGACGTAATGCAATCCTACATACCTAAGTTCAAGTTTGAACCTTTTCTACAAACGCGTACGGCGATAGTGAACGACAGCACGTGATGATAAGCCGATAAGCCGGAAGCGGACTAGCGCGGGGTTCTCAAGCAGAAATCGAGCATCGTGAATTTTCCCGCCGCCAGACGACGAGCAGCCCAGCTCTTCTCCTCGCTGAACGCCCTAATCAGTCGGAGCTCGCTCGTCGAGGAGTATCATCGCTCCAGCCAAACTCGAGGTCTTCATTGGTCCTCGTCTCGATCCCTCCCTCGACTTCCCCGCCTACTCTCGCCAACCTCCGAACTCCCCGTTGAGTCAACCACTCTCACAATGGTTTCTCCCTTCAACTCGGCGGATTTTGCCCTCCCGGGCTCCGTTGCTTTCTCCCGCTCTCGTGGTCGGGCGATTGCTACGTCTATCGGCGCGGAGGATGTCCGTGCCCAATGGATTCATTACGTCCACACCTCAGACCGTCTCGCCGAATTCCAACAAGACGTCCTCCAACAACTCCTTCACTACGGAGATATCACCGACATCCCGCCCACATTCAGTGCCGAAGACGGCGAATTTGATGTCTTCTACGTTTTCCCTCGAACCGGAACGATCTCGCCGTGGAGCTCGCAAGCCACTGGCATCGCCCAAGTATGTGGGTTGAAAAACTACGTGAAGCGCATCGAGCGTGGTATCAAGATCTCCTGCCTCCGTCCCGCGCTTGGAGAGTACAAGCCTGGTTTCAAGGATGTCCTCCACGACCGGATGACTCAGTTGATCAGTGACAGCGAGCCCGACCTGCACCTGATGTTCTCCGAACACAGCCGCTTGCCCCTCGAGACCGTTCCCCTCAGCGGCAGTGACAAGTCCCCGAAGGAAGTGCTGCAGGAAGCAAACAAGCGCATGGGTCTGGCATTGGAAGAGTCTGAGATCGATTACCTCGCCGCCGCCTATGGCCCCAATGGCCCGCTCGCCCGTGACCCCACCGATGTCGAACTATTCATGTTCGCCCAGGTTAACTCGGAACACTGTCGTCACAAGCAGTTCAATGCCTCCTGGAAAATTGATGGGATGGAGATGCCCAACAGTCTCTTTTCCATGATCCGAAACACCCACCGGAAGAGTCCTGAGTACACTGTGAGCGCATACAGCGACAACGCTGCCGTCCTACAAGGGTTCGACTCCGCCTTCTGGGCCCCTGACACCACAACTGGAGAGTGGAACCACACAAAGGAGCTCGTCCATTTCCTCGCCAAGGTGGAAACTCACAACCACCCTACCGCAGTGTCCCCTTACCCGGGTGCTGCCACGGGATCCGGAGGTGAGATCCGTGACGAGGGGGCTGTTGGACGTGGCTCTAAACCTAAGGCTGGTCTTGCCGGTTACTGTGTGTCCGATCTCCTCATTCCAGGCTTCAAACAGCCCTGGGAGTTGGACGTCGGTAAGCCCAACCACATCGCCAGCGCCTTGGACATTATGCTGGAAGCGCCCATCGGAAGTGCCGCGTTCAACAACGAATTCGGTCGGCCTTGTATCTCCGGTTACTTCCGTACCTTGACAACTGAAATTGATGTTGGCGATGGGCAAAAAGAGGTGCGTGGTTACCACAAGCCTATCATGATTGCTGGTGGTGTTGGAACCGTTCGTCCCCAACATGCCATCAAGAAGCCTGATGCCGTCAAGCCTGGTGCTTTCCTCGTTGTTCTGGGTGGTCCCGCCATGCTCATCGGTCTTGGTGGAGGTGCCGCCTCCAGTATCACCTCTGGTGAAGGTTCGGTCGATCTTGATTTTGCCAGTGTGCAAAGAGGCAACGCCGAAGTGCAGCGCAGGGCGCAAGAGGTCATCAACGCATGTGTTTCCATGGGTGACAACAACCCTATCAAGTTCATCCACGACGTTGGCGCTGGTGGTCTCTCCAACGCTCTGCCCGAACTGATCCACGATTCGGGCTTGGGTGCCACTTTTGAGCTACGCGAGATTGACAGCGCAGACAAGAGCATGAGCCCCATGCAGATCTGGTGCTGCGAGGCACAGGAGAGATACGTGATGGCTATCGGGGAGGATAGCATGAACAAGTTCACGGCCATCTGCCACCGTGAACGCTGCGGCTTCTCTGTTGTCGGTCGTGGAGGTGGAACCTCCGAGGAGGACAAGAAACTGATTCTCCTCGACCGAGAGTCCAAGGAGCACCCATCAGTCATCGACCTGCCCCTGTCAGTGCTTTTCGGCAAGCCTCCAAGGATGACTCGCACTGTGGACTCACGGAAACTGAAGCTCCCTGCTGTGGACTCCAGCCTCACCACCTATCTCCCCTCGCTTGCGCCAAAGCGCGCCGAGCTTATCGGCGAAGCTGCTAACCGGGTCCTTTCCCTCCCTGCCGTTGGCTCCAAGTCTTTCCTCATTACCATTGGCGATCGAACAGTCGGTGGCCTTACTGCGCGCGACCAGATGGTAGGCCGATGGCAGACTCCGGTCTCCGATGTTGCCGTTACTGCTACCTCCCTCACTCAAGGGTTGACGACCGGTGAGGCTATGGCCATGGGTGAGAAGCCCACTCTTGCCCTGATCTCCGCTGGAGCATCTGCCCGTATGGCCGTTGCGGAGTCGCTCATGAACATCGCCGCCGCCGATCTTGTCGATCGATTGAGCCGCGTCAAGCTCTCTGCCAACTGGATGTCCGCCAGCAGCCACCCTGGAGAGGGTGCTGCTATCTATGAAGCCGTGGAAGCTATTGGTATGGAGCTCTGCCCGAAACTCGGTATCAGTATTCCAGTCGGCAAGGACTCCATGTCCATGAAGATGAAGTGGAAGGACGATTCTGGCGCGAAGGAAGTCACCGCTCCCATGTCTCTCGTGATTTCCGCCTTTGCACCTGTACAGAACTACCGCAAGACGTGGACACCTGCCCTTCGCCACCCCGAGGATGTTGGTGACACAGTGCTCATGTTCGTCGACTTGTCTTTCGGACGACGGGCCCTCGGCGGTTCCGCTCTCGCGCAGGTATTCAACCAAGTTGGCTCAGAATGTCCCGACATCCGCGACCTCGAGATCTTCAAAGATTACTTCGATGCGATGCAGCAGCTGCAAGAAGCTGGTATCGTCCTTGCTTACCACGACAGGTCGGATGGTGGTCTTTTCACAACCCTCGTGGAGATGATGTTTGCTGGTCGTTGCGGTCTCGAAATCATGCTTGACAACATCTGCCCTGACCTCAGCACCAACAGCATGGTTGAGACCCTGTTCAACGAAGAGCTCGGAGCCGTCTTCCAGGTCCGCAAGGAGCACGAAATCCAATTCCGCTCATGCTTCGCTACCTGCGGTCCTCCCGCTGGCCTGATTCACAAGATCGGTCGGGTCTCTGAGAGGCCCAAGCAGAACCTCGCTGTCTACTACAAGGCCAGCCAGGTGTACCGCAACACCCGTGCCAACCTTCAACAAACCTGGGCGTCCACATCCTACCAAATGCAGAAGATGCGTGATACTGCCGCCTGTGCTGATCAGGAATTCGCCAACATCCTCGACGACGCAGACCCTGGTCTCTCTTGGAACCCAACCTTTGACCCCAAGGACCGCGCCCTCCCCTTCCTCACCAGCCTAACATCCATGTCGCCATTCACCAACAAGCCTCGCGTCGCCATTCTCCGCGAACAAGGTGTCAACAGTCAAGCTGAAATGGCCTTTGCTTTCAACACCGCCGGCTTCGCCGCCATCGATGTCCACATGACTGACATCATCTCTGGCCGCGTCTCCCTCTCCAGCTTCGTCGGTCTCGCAGCCTGCGGTGGCTTCTCCTACGGTGACGTCCTCGGCGCCGGCCAGGGTTGGGCCAAGTCCGTGCTCCTGCATGAGACCACCCGCTTCGAATTCCAGACCTTCTTCCAACGCCCCGACACCTTCGCCCTCGGTGTCTGCAACGGTTGCCAATTCCTCTCCCGTCTTTCCACCCTCATTCCCGGCGCCTCCAACTGGCCCACATTCGAGCGCAACACCTCAGAGCAATACGAAGGCCGCGTCGCCATGGTCCGCATTTCCGATCCCGACCCATCCTCCCCCTCCGTCTTCCTCCATGGCATGCACGGCTCCTCTTTCCCCATCGCCGTCGCCCACGGCGAAGGCCGCGCCTCATTTACCTCCTCAACCACCGTCCCGCCCACCGACGCATCCTCTTTCGTCGCTCAAGGCCTCGCACCCGTCCAGTACGTCGACAACGCCACTCTCAAGGCGACAATGAAGTACCCCTTCAACCCCAACGGCAGTCCCGAGGGTATCGCCGGTGTACGCAGCGCCGACGGCCGTGTCCTAGCGATCATGCCGCACCCCGAGCGTACCGTCATGAACGGCATTGGGAGCTGGCTGCCCGCCCGTGCAGCGGAATGGGGCGACATTGGGCCATGGGGCCGCATTTTCTTCAGTGCCAGACGCTGGGTTGGTTGATTTGTTTCGTTATTTCATCATCTTCTTCTTTCTTATATCTTGGAACGAAAAAAGATCTGTTTGTTTGTCGATTTACTCCGCGTCTTATTTTGCGCTGTTGAGTTATGCACGCATGCTTGCATGTACGTTTGTACTTAGGTATTACTATATGGGAGCCGAGAAAATTATGGTATGCTACGCTGGGATGACCTGAATATTGCAAAAGAATGAACTTATTTGATATCAGATACATTAGAGTTAAATAAATGAAGTCCATTTATTCTGAATCTTGCGTTATCCAAGTAGAACCAGTAGCTGGCACATAACATCTCATTCTATATCGTGTCTCATTGCATGATTGTTCCTTTTAAGACCGTCGCCAATGCCCTGTAGAACGCCATCCATCACATCAGATAAAGACATAAAAACCAACACCATAGCTTAATAAAACAAGACAAGAATATTGCAGTAGTAATAAGTAGGAATTAACACCGACCGATACCAATTCAAGACCACCCAGCGGTTCTCTCCTTCCTCCACTCTAATTTCTCGGCCAACATCTCCCAGCTAACCTGCCCATCGACGCGCCCAACACCCTTTAATCCTGCTGCCATGAATGCAACAAGGTGATTAAACTGGATTCGGATATCTTTCAGCCGCTGCACATATTGAGCTTCATGGATTGAGCCACGACGATCGGGCGAAGTGTCACCGTCTTCATCTTCGGATTGCGAGTCTGTTTCGTCGAGACCTTCATCGGAGTCAGAGTCATCTTCGTCGCCGTAGGAATACTCGTAGCGGGTTTTGCGAGGCGTCGGAGTCAATCCACTTTTGAATGGTTTGCCAGGTATTTGTTTCCGTGGCGTTCGTGTTGGGTCAAGCGAGGTATGATGCTGGAACCGCGAGGTATGGAGGTCTCCGAAGGAAATGCAAAGGTCAAGGATGGTGAGTGTTGCTTGGTGGAGGGGGTGAAGGTTCTTGGAGAGCAAGCATTGCTCTTCTAAAGACGCCATGTATGAGCGATGGGCTTCTATCATAGCGTCGACATCGCTGGCAGTTGAAAGATATTTGCGTAGCGACTCGGTGGTAGATGATATAACAAAGCTTGTTAGGTGGCTGTAAATGACGTTGAGGAACCAGAGCAGATTATGCCGGATGGCGTAGCTGAGAGTCCTGCCTTTTGAGTGTGAATCTTGATCGGAGTACTGGAGGCGCTGTTTTACGACGGTATATCTCGCCCTTCGGATCTGCATGAGGAAGGTTGATAGGCGTTGATAGGCGGCCATGCCGTCTTTCGTAATTATGTTAGCAACAGGCCAGGGAAGGACGTAGTCGAAGGATAAGCTGGAAAGAATTTTCACGGAGCGGCTGCGGTTGTCAGAACGTTTAGCGGATCGGACGATGAGCCGACTTGGGTCGATAAAAGGTAGGACGCTGAATGCAGTTTGTGCAAATTCTGTGAGTAGAAACCTGTCGCTCCACCCGCCCTTTCCTCGATCGATCAGTTCAAATATTTTAGTGTCGATGGGCCCCAACAGACTCATATCCTTGCAGAGGTGGATATGTTCCAGTGCCTGGAGTGACAGCCAGAGCCCGCATTGCTCGTTGAGCTCCGTTCGCAGCAGAGATGATGTAAATAGATGGTGCTCGTTGACAACGTTACTCAAGGCAGATTCGAGTAGTGCATAAAATGGAAGGCAGAGTGATGGTGAGTTAGAAGGGTAGACATCTTCAAAGGTCAAAGAAGCTTTTCCCGGTGCGTCCAAGCTCTGGGCCATATTCAGACGCTTCAGAAAGACCATGCTCTTGCCAGTAATGAAGATCTTGTGGGCAAACGGGCGGATGAATTTGGGCACGCTTGGCGCCTTTGCTTGGATATCCAACGTAAACCAATCGTGCCATAAAGTCCGCAGGTCGCCTTTTCCGGGATTCTCTGCTATAAACAAAGAAGGTTCTAACGTTCCCGTTTCCATCCAGCTGCGAAGCGGCCGAGCATAAGTTTCAAAACACAAGAAGAAAATGTGAGCCAGGACAGCGAAGTTCTCATCATCGCCAGTAGCTTGCGTGATGCAAACCAAGTCAAACAATAAATCCAAGAATTGGATGTCATTCTTTGCAGTTTGATCAAAGCTGGAAACAAGATCAGCTAGGAGCACAAGGAGTTTGGATTCTTGCTGGACATCATCGGACAAGTGAAGGAGGCTGATGGCCACAGAGGAACTCGGAGACAGATATCGCTCCTGTACATCGGACAGGAACTTGTCAAATTTGTGCAAGCGATCCTCGATACTGCGATGAAATGTTTGCATACAGGCAGCAGATTGTGGTGTCTTCGCAAATTGCCTTAGAATGTCAATCTTAGCTCCACAGTCACCTATCGAGCGCAATATGGATGAGAGCACTTCTTGAGATAGGTGAGCAAGAGTGTATCTGCGGTCTACCTCGACACTACCATCAAGACGCCATAAAAGGGATGTAGGTAAGCCTTGTAGCATGAATATCACCTCTCTGACCATTTGCAGTTCTGTTATTGTCCGGGAAGATTCTTTCGCAGCTGTGGGAGGATCTGCGGAGTGTACATCCCTCCAAAATTGGGCACTTGTAATCGAGGTCACCAGAACGCCATCCTCGCCAGAGGAGAAGATGTCGTCTGGAATCACGTAGTCGTCTTCTATAGTCGGTTGTGTAAAGCTTGGAGCAGGCTGAGTGCCACTAGATATCGATGAAATATCATCTTCGTCAGACGAGCTGGCGCCATAGTCGACGTTTTCCCAAATATCCTCGTCGCAGTAAGCAGTCTCAGAGGCATCCAAATCCGTCCAAGAGAGCTGCTTCTCCTCTTCTTCGGGCTGGAGCTGTTCGATCCGTTCCACCCTCGAGAGCTGTGCCGGTCGATCAGCGAGCTGTAGAAGAAATGATAGGATCTCCGGAAACACGGAGCTGCGGTGCTCATCCAGTTCCGCTAGTCTTGGCCGGAGAGCGTCTGCCAGGTCGTCTCTGTTGAGAACCTGGAACTTTTCTTGCAGTCCCTCGAGCTGCTTCGCGACGGCAAACTGGTCGGTGCGTGCATGTTGAAATGACTTTAAAGCTTCATCGACGCGACGTTTCACATTCCGGAAACGAGGAGTGCTCTGCAGACCTATTAGTGGCAGCCAAGTCCGAAACTCGATGACGCGTACCTTGTCCGTCTTCGCGACAGCAACGATCAGTTCTTCCGTAAGGGCCTTCTGGGTACCAGCGGCGGCCATGATCAACGTCAGGCGGGATTATTCGATGGCACATGGGAAGAGCAAGGACAACGCATCGTTGAAGAGGGAAGGATGAGTGACATAAGTAAAGTTGGTCGAGGTAGAGGGAAGGTTGATGTCTTGCCCGATTTGGCGGGGGAGGGAGCGCGCTAGTCCCGATCGGGCCAAGGCGGCGGCGAGTCAAAAAGGACAATTCGAGACTCTTCACTGCTCTCCAGGCTCTCTCTCACGCTCTCGCAATTGCCACCCTTCACGGACGCTGTCGTTTCTCCCGAGGACAGTCAACATGGCTGTCGCTAGACCTATCCGCGTGCTCTCTGCGGCATGCGTGGTGTTTGTGATCTTCATGGTGTTCCAGATGAACAGAGGCACCTCGTATGTTGGGACGGGGTCAGGCCCGTACAATGGCATGAAGTCCGATCCGCTCAAACAAAGTACGTAAACTCTTGTCGAGATTCAATGGTCTTAGTTCGATCCTTGCCTAACATAGCGTCTTCGGAATTATAGTAACCGGTGAGCCCGAGGGCTACTTGTGGCGCGCCGACGAGCACGATTACTCTCCTGACAGCACCGACTCCGCCCGAACCAACGCAGCCATCATCTCCCTCGTCCGGAACGAGGAGCTCGACGAGCTGATTCCTAGCATTCGCGACTTGGAGAGGACCTGGAACTCCAAGTTCAATTACCCCTATATCTTTTTCAACGACAAGCCGTTCACCGCGGAGTTCAAGAAGCGAACGCAAGCCGAGACCAAAGCCAAATGCCAATATGGTATATAACCCTGAACCTCTCTTCCGTGACATACAATTGACCCTTCTCCAGAGCTGGTTCCTAAAGAGCACTGGGACGTCCCGAATTATATCGACATGGACCTCTTCAAAGAATCCGCGGAGCTCCTGAAAGAGCAGGGTCTCCAATACGCCGATAAGGTCTCCTACCACCAGATGTGCCGCTGGAACAGCGGCATGTTCTACAAACACCCCTCCCTAGAGAAGTACCGCTACTACTGGCGCATTGAACCCAAAGTCCAGTTCTTCTGCGACGTTGACTACGATATCTTCCGGTTCATGGAAGACGGCAACAAGACTTACGGCTTCACGATCAACCTTTTCGACGCACCTGAGAGTATCCCGAACCTTTGGCCAACGACACAAGAGTTCCTCGCCGCAAACCCGTCCTACCTATCCGATAATAACATGATGGCATGGTTGACTGACGATCAACTCCGACCCGAACACACCCGCGATGCCAACGGATACTCGACCTGCCATTTCTGGTCCAACTTCGAGATTGGCGACATGGACTTCTTCAGGGGCGACAAATACTCGGCTTACTTTGACTACCTCGACCACGCTGGTGGCTTCTTCTATGAAAGATGGGGTGACGCTCCTGTCCACTCAATCGGTGTAGGACTGTTCGCAGATGCCGCCAACGTCCATTGGTGAGTACTACATCCCGGCAAAGAAACTAGTAAATATCAACTAACACGACTGCTTGATATAGGTTCCGCGATATTGGATACCGTCATATCCCATACTTCAACTGCCCCAATTCGCCCAAATGCTCCGGCTGCACACCCGGTAAATTCTACGACGGCGCATCGTTCCTCGCCAAGGAAGACTGCCGGCCCAGTTACTTCAAGCACGTCGGAACACACTGATTCAGCCTCGAAGTATGAGGTTTTCTTTTTTATACCCAGAAAGCGCTTCAAATAACAATATATCATACCATTTCTTCGTCCGGGCGTTCCCTATAAATTGGCTTGCGACAATACGGTCAGAATTGACATTTTTATTTGAATTTGCATCATTAGGACTGACGATATTGCATGTTTCAAAATCTATAGTTGTTTCAGTGGCGTTTAATTGCGATTGGTTCTGCGCTTACTTTGCAATGTTTCATGTATCTTGTCCTCTTCTGGTCATCCTGTTTATTTCCTTCAGTTGTACCAGTTATCCGCAGTATACAAAGAGAAACGCTGGGAAATAATTTCCCCTTCCTGTATTATAGCAGATTTTACCCTTTACCCTCTAATTATCTCCCGCCGAGTCAATCCAGTCTGTACATGTTCAAAACCCACAAATAAGTAGAACAATATGTCTTTATAGATGTCTTCAGTAGAGTACAGCAGCTGCTCAAAAGGAACAAAGGATCACAGGTCAAAGGAAGCTCGTCGTAGCACTGGTATAGAAAGCAATGATGCACCTCCATACGACACCCGAAACACAACACAACACAACTCTCGCAACTGCATTCTAGAGTATGTATACAGCTTTCTTATCTCGCCAACCGGACGGGATTAACACGATGGTGAAAATTCGCGTGAATTTCCTGCAATGGACTCGACGTCTATTCCTCACCAGGGTAGAGCTCCTCGCGGAGAGCAACGCCTAGCTCCTGGCGGAGCCCCTCGAGGGCCTCGAGATATTGCTTGTACTGGTCCTGGTTCTCAACCTTGGCCTTGACACCTGTTGACGATGTGAGTATATTTCTAATTCTGGTACAACGCCGCAGCGTTCGGGGGGGTGTTATTGCGCACCTTCGAAGATCCGGACAGCGGTGGGGAAGTCGTTGACGCGGCGGGCGGCCTTGAGGGCAGCGGAGAGAACCTCAACAGAGGGGACGAGATCGTAAGCGAAGCAGTTGTTCAGGTTGCGCTGGTTAGAAACAGGTGATGTTAGTAACGAACCCTCATACGATTGGATGACGCATTGTCACCCTGTCGGGCCGCGTCTTCGGCAATTGACGTACCTGGAGCTCGAAAACATCCTGCACAGTATCGAATTCCTTCTCGAATCTAGAATTGGCCCAATGTTAGTTGAATTGCTACTGAAGTTGGCGGACCGATCCGGGGAGACAGGAGTCAGCTGGCACCCGCTGAGCTGTTCCCCTGCGACCGACGATCAAGGCTCCCGGCTGGGCCTCAGCTGGCCCAATGGCTAGCAGATTGCGGTAGCGTACCTGGCAGAGAACTGCTCATATGTCTCATCGTCGTGCTGGCCGGAGCGGAGCTTCATGGATGTACTGAAAGCCGGGCGGCCGAAGGCGAGAGCAGCGGGAGTCTGCACCCGGGTCCGGGGCAATTGAGAAGCTCTGAAGAGGCCGGAAGGGCGGACGGCGCGCGTCGCGAGACGGAAGACGGAGAAGGAAGACATGGCGAAGAGGAAGTTTGTGGCGGGGGAGAGGAGACGAATTGACGCTGGAAGACGGGACAAGGTGTTGACGAACTCGAAATGAGGATGAGGTTGAGCCGGAGAGCGACGCTAGGTTTTTTGCGGGCGGGTGGTGTGAGGTGTGGCGGCCTGAGGCACTCATGTCCGGTCATTATCGCATCGCAGGTTGGTCGGTTGGTCGCTGCCTTGGTGCCTGGATCTGCTCGCTCAGGCGGCATTCCGCTTGGGCCCGACATGGCGGCCTGAGGCTGCTGATTTCTATTGTTCGGCTGTGATTGGCCAGTTTCTTTGAATCCCGAACTGAAGAAAACGAAGCCATTTACTTCTCATTTTACAAAGTAGTCTACATTAATGAGCTTATGCTAGTCTATAATAGACTGTTAATTTCTAGCTAGACAGTGGTATTGGGATAGCACTTCAAGTTTAGCGACGCTGGTCGCCGGGTCTATCTGAGAATCCCCGCGATATATATTTCGACACCATCGACAACTACACGAGTGGACACTGTAAACAATGGATATCAAGAAGATGCCAAGGAATGCCATTTACACAGTCTACTGCTACAAACTCTGTTTACCCTCCGAATCCGTGATTACCTATCCCACTTAATTGCCGAGTTGTTTATGGTTTGCATGTGAAAGTGATACTTGAGTTGGGAACTCCCTTCCCCCATCCATGGATGTTTCAGCCCTTCTGCAGAAGCCAATGGGTACTTAATAGAATGCAAGAGCTGCAACTACTGCAACTCCTCCCTGCAACTACAACCAACTGCAACAATCCATCTGGAGTTCAGCTGCTCAACAACTGGTTTCGTAGCTGCACGTGATCTGCCCCTTTAATCTGGCGCTAGCCGCATCGGGACGGGCACCACGGACGCGGCGGAGAGCAACTGGAGCCAAAAAAGACACGCCCGTCCATCCATCGCCAGCTCCATCTTCTCTTTCCCCAATTTCTCGCTCGGTTCGCATCTCAACTTCAGACGCCCGTCCTCCCGGGGTCTTTCTTTCCTTCTTTGCTTCAATCGCTCCCTTTTCTCACTTTGCCCTCGCATCGCTTTTAATTCCGGTTCTCCTAATTGCGACCGGCCCCGTCAGCATCCCCAACGAAAAAATTGAACAGTCCTTCTCTGCACTTTTGACGGGCTCGACTGCGGTTTCAGTGCAATTCTGTCTCTGCGCAATCATACAGACTATACAGCCGTCCGGCATTCTATATAATTACAGCAATGGAGTTTCTGCAGAACCTTCCGAAGCCAACTGTCGATCGGCCCTTTGGCGTTGAGCTATGGCCGATCTTCAACAAGGCCTTCGAGGTTGTGATGGGCTACCCTGCCAATGACTTTCGCTTCGCCGAGGGCAAGACGCCCATGTCTACTCTTCCCGAGACGGCTGCCATGCTCATCGTCTACTACGTGACCATCTTCGGTGGACGCGAGCTTATGAAGAACCGCCCGGCCTTCAAGCTCAACACTTTGTTTATGATCCACAACTTCGTCTTGACTGCCGCCAGCGCCATTCTGTTGGCGCTCTTTGTTGAGCAACTTCTGCCTACCATCTGGCACAATGGAATTTTCTACTCCATTTGCGACCACCGCGGTGGGTGGACGCAGCCCCTGATTGTCCTGTACTATGTGAGTGTGCGAATGTTTGTTGCCGACGGAGCCGGCCCGCTAATGCGTGATACAGCTTAACTACCTGAACAAGTACCTCGAATTCCTCGACACCGTCTTCCTGTTCCTGAAGAAGAAGCCTTTGACCTTCCTCCACACCTACCACCACGGTGCCACTGCTCTCCTGTGCTATACCCAGTTGATTGGTCTGACGGCTGTCCAATGGGTGCCCATCACCATCAACCTCCTGGTGCACGTTGTTATGTACTGGTACTACTTCCAGAGCGCCCGTGGCATTCGCATCTGGTGGAAGAAGTACATCACCGTTCTCCAGATTATCCAATTCGTTATTGACCTTGGTGAGTAAATTACGGACCTGCGATGGACCGGACCTGTAACTAATCAATGCAATTACTAGTGTTCGTCTACTTCGCGTCCTACACCTACTTCACCTCGACCTACTTCCCTTGGGCTCCCAACATGGGCAACTGTGCCGGAGAGGAATTCGCCGCTTTCGCTGGAATGGGCATTCTCACCTCTTACCTCGTTCTGTTCATCTCCTTCTACATTGTCACCTACAACAAGGCCGCCAAGACTGGCCGTCCCCGCCGCAACACTGGCAAGCAGGCCGTTATTGACATGGCGAGATACGAGGTGGCCCCTGCTCCCGGTGCCGAGGCCAACGGCAAGCCCAAGTCGAACGGATCCGCTGCCGCTTCGACAGGACGCTCCAATGGTCCGGTCACCCGCTCCCGCAAGGCGTAAACCCGACATTGCCGGGTGTCGCTTGCGGATTATTTCCCGTATTGATCCCGCAGACTGTTCAACCGCACGTTCGCCGCATTCAGCACCTTCTGCGGAGCCAACGCAGAAAAACTTCTTTCTGCGTGGTTGTATTATGGAGCCGAAGTATTTCTTTTAATGAATGACCCTGATGACACTGGTCGTGCGTGGCGGCCAGATGATGCATGTCGCAGCAGCTTTGGCATCGGAGGTTGCAAAGCTTGGACCGGATGTTCTGCATGAAGGTTAAGATAATTTCTGATGGAGAGTGGGATCTTGGGCATACCTTGAACCATGTCTCGGTGTATTCTACATGTGTTTATTCTTGGGTTTCTTTGCATTTCGCTTCTTGCTGCTGGTTGCAGACCTTTTTTCGTTTGACATTCTTAGTATTTATAGATGGCGGCAACATAAATGTAATCACGGTGTGCTTTCCTGTATATAGTTTGAAAAGAAATGCATGACTTTCCTGTCTCAAGATCCAGGACTGACGAGATGCGAGTTTGGGACGCGTTGCAGGGAGAAGGAGCGCGAAACGAAGAAAGGGAGAAGCCTAACGGTGCAATGATGCTATATTTGTCGACGATGTGATATGAGAGTATGACAGGCCATCCAATATTATAGCACCTCCTATTCATGCGTCGCAAAGCATCTTCCCCACACATCGTACCTGATCACTGCTTGTTTCGGTTCACCTTCCATGTTTCCGCACTCTACTGATGCTATTAATCCCTCTGATTGACTCTTCAGGAACGGTTTTAGAGTACTACAGCGGACCGGGGACGGGACGGTGTCTCACTGTTTAATCTGATATGATCAGTAGTTCGACTGCTGCACGGCAAGCCGGCCCAGGCACTGTTTCAGGTAGAGGGGCAGACGAAGTTAAAAACAGAGAGAGCGTTTCATATTGATATGGCCACCGTTCGGTCGTTGCGTGAGAGCAGCTCTGAAGCAAAGGAGAACAAGAGGGGAGCAAGCCAGCATTTGCACTGATACGGTGATACTGATACGTCTTGGCCAGCGAGAAACAAGCTGCTTATCCAGTCATTATTCGCGATTGGTACAACCCCTGCAGGTCTGCAGCAGAGTCTCCTCAATGCGGAAACAGACCCGGGCGGAGATGCCGGATTCGCTCCTCGACTGGCCTATTTGGGGTAAATGCGTTCTTACGGGATCTATTATTCTTCAGAGCATGGGTCGAGTCTTCCAATGAAGACCACCTAGTTAGGTAGCTTCCTGCAGGGTTGAGAGAGTCTTGACGTTGCTGATGGGTGACCTGTCACACCGACACGCGTGGCTGCTCGCTATTAGAATCCAGACGCCATGGCGTTGGAAATTGCATGACCATGCTCCATGAAAGGACAGACACGACGCAATACTGCAGTTACTGAATTGGATAGGCTTCGAGGCCCAGAATAGGAGGCTGGGCAGTTCTTGCGGTGAGGTGAGCTGGATGTATGCCCTCGCGTGTCGTGACTCGCGAAGAGTTAATCGTGCAGACAGTTTGACAGCCTTGGAAGGGGCCAAGGGGGATCCTTTACATATCTTAACCTACATAGCCATGTTGTGATGCTAAGTGTGGCATTACGTGGGCTGATGAAACAGCATGCTGCTGCCAGAGCGGGAGGGAGGGAGGGAGGCTGGAGAGAGCGCCGTTTGGCCCCTGCGTCAGTCTGCAATGCCATGGCCTCGAGTGATCGAGTCTCTGGGGTAGAGGGTGACGACTGTCGTGTCGAAGGGATGGAACGTCGAGGCTGGGAGACTGGGCCAATAACGGGGGTCAAGGGCAAGCAAGGCGCTGCAGTTCGACCTGCAGTTTCCAAGATATTGCTGCAGCGGCTGCAGCAGGGTCACATTTGCACCGGCTTTTCCTGCATAAACGATGCACAAGCTTGAAGGGAGGCCAGCCACAGAGAGATGGCTGTTTCAGACTGCGACTGCTGGTTCCTGCAGCACAACGGCTGGCCCTCTTATGCAAGTTGGTGGCGGAGGCAGTCGCACAGGAATAAATGCAACCCAACGCTGATCAGTGATGCTGATCTAGCAATGAATGATCGAATGGAAATGCTACTGGGACTGCAGCTTTCCTTGGTCGCGGAATCTGGCCCCCTCGTACCAGACCCCTGAGTATGAAGGACACAAAGGCCATCAAGGACATCGGGCTCAAAAGGAGAGCGTGCATGACGAACCCTCGCAACGCTCTCGTTATCTGAAACCCCCATTCCGAGGCGATCGGGGCCAGGCGTGGGCCAGCAAGGACGCGATGGATCTGCAGGGAGGCAGCGTCCATCTGGAGGAACGGCCGGCGGGGAAATTCTCCCATTGGCCTGTTCGAGAAGTGGAGGAGCCGGACGTTTAAAGTAAAATAAAAAACAAAAAAAAACATGAATGAAAACCGGAATCTGCTGTGCTGGTGTGTTTGAGGTTGAAGATCGCGGCTTGGCTCACTATCAGCGAGATTGACTGATTTAGAGATTTCGGATTTCAGAGATTTCAGCATTCAGAAGTCTCTGTCCGTATCGTAGACTACTGACTCCTGACTATCGAGACGCAATACCTGTCATCCAGGTCTGTTGACTTCTGACACGTCCATCTCTTAGGGCAAGCTGCAAGGGCCGCGCTTGGTCCACCGCGCCGCATGGAGAGCAAGGCTCAGAGTTTCTTTTAGTTACTTGTTTGAGAGCTTACGTCTTCGCTTCTCTGGAAGTGTCTGCACGTGTTCTAGCTTCTCTACGGGCGTTCTTGGGGAGGGAACCTGTTGGCCCACTGGAGAACATGCCAATGCCCACCCGTGTGGGACGCAATACCGGCTCGTTAATATATGAAAAGCCCAATATAATAAGCATAAGCCGGTCTTCAGTCTCTTTCCTGTTGCGGCCTGTCCATTCTTTACCTTTACTTTACTCTTAATATCTACCCTCCCCTGTCCTGCCCTGCCTCTTCCTGTCTTCCCATACCTCCTCTTCTCTATACAAGATGGCTCTGGCCCTCGACCTCAGCTACGTCAACCAGTCCCTCCCCCAGAAGTACGAGTCCGACGAGGAGGACATTTCCGAGTCTGAGGGCCACGCTTCGCCGTTGGACTCGCACAAGAGGTCTGCGACCCTTGACTCCATCATGAGCGTCAGCGACACCGCAGAGCCGGTGGACAGGCCGGCCTTCCCCCGACTGCTCTCGCCCTTTGCCTCTGGCAAGGCTTCACGACCTGTATCCATGGACACCGTCAAGCGTAATAGCGCCGCGACCTTTGTGACGGAGCCGTGTACGATTTTCGACCATGACGACGACGACGACGAGATGATCCTTGAACTGCCCTCTCCCGACTCTACGACACCCCTGCAATCCCCCATCTTCCTCCAGCCCTCGGTCTATGTGCCCTCCGAGCCACTCACCTCGTCGAGGAACTCGCTGAGATCCTCGTCTTCTTCCTACTCTGACGACGACAGCGATGTCTGCGTGGCCGAGCAGGTCACCTACGTCGAGCACGCAAAGCCCAGTATAATCCTAATCTCCCCCACCGCAACCTCTCCGTCTACAGATGGCTCCGTCTATTCCAACGACGAGGCAACCAAGTCCCAGCCCCTGCTCAGCGAGACCAGCATGGACCGCGGACGCTCCAGGTACACGCTTCGACCAGGCCACAGCAAAGTCAAGGGCAGCCTCAGCGCCCTGGACACCCTGCAAGACTGCTCGCCCGGACGGACGGAGACAGAGCCCCAGAGCGCACCAGCCGAGCGAGCACCACGATCCATGTCCTTTGGCGCCCGGTCAATGTCCTTCTCACGGCCACAGACGCCTGCAACCGAGTCTCGCCGACGCCTGCAGAGGGAGCCATCACGCCGACCCCCATCTGCCCAGAGCACGGCCACCTTCTCGCTCTTCCCAACGCAAGCCCCGTCGTACAGCCAGGTGTACCCCGGCATGGGCTCAAACGCAAACGACTCTCGCACCCGCTCCATCTCCATCTCCCACTCCGCCGCCAGCTCCGAGTACTCGCTCGCCTCCAGCCAGTCGGCCTCGCGCACCGCCAGTCCAAGCCCCTACTGCTCCCCGGCCTACAGCCGGAGCCGCTCCGGCTCTCTCTACAGCCTCTCCAGTGTCACCGGCGCTGGCTCACAGGCCAAGGCGAAGCGACCGCCGCTCCCGTATCGTGCGTCTATGATCAAGGGAGCCAGCAGCCTGCGAGAACAGGTCGGCAGCAGCAGCACGGCCCCCAACGGGTCCATGCATACGGATCATGGGGCAGCACAGACGTCGCAGATGGAGAATTCCAAATCCAAGACCCGCCGCAAGAAGAGCGTGAAACAGCTCAAGCCTGAGCCGGAGGCCACGAGTTCGTCGTCGGCGAAGAGCTTTGTGGGCTTCATGCTGCGCGGGAAACGGAAATCGGTGATTAAGAATTTCTAATGCTAATCTTTAGTCTATATTTTCTTTTCTCTTTTTTCTTTTTTCTTTTTCTTTCTGGTTACTTAGTTGTTGGTTGAAAATTAGGGCCTGTGCTGTTTTTTGTCTCCGGGTGGCTGTACATTTAGCGTTTGTTTCAATATCCTTGTCTTTTTTTTTTCTTTCTTTCTATTTCTTTCTGTTTTATTTTATTTTTTATTTCTTTCCGGGCAAACAGGACTGGATGCTGGAGCTGTCTGATTTTACTTATTCCTGCTGTATTATACGACCGGATCACTGGCAGATCCTGCAAACGAAACCATTCTGACTTCGTATTATTATGATTCCACTTCCTATTCCAGTGACCAGATATCCTTATGATTCAATTTCAATCCTGTCCCTCGTTGGACCACGAAATGAAGGGGCGCCGTGCTCCATCCGATCCGCCCGTTTGTAACAGCCCGAAGCTGCCGAACCGCCCACTCGGCTGCTCGGTTGCTTGAATTGGCTCTCAGGCTCTGCCTGCTTCCTTTTAGCCGGTTACAGTACGTAGTCGTAGTATTCTGTGCTTACTGTTCGTGGCATGGCGGGGGATTGAGTTTTCTGAGTTTTTCGCCCTAACCCTGGCTGATGCTCCACTCACTGCCTGTACGGTTGATCCGGTTCTTGACGACGAACTCGTAAATTAGAACTACATCCAATAATTCGACCGATCTTACGGAGTAGAAGAGGATCTGCTCATTCCCAGCCAGAGGAATAATTCAACAATTCCAGTGGAAACAGCGAAACACGCACAGACTGCACTCGGAGCCGAAAGTGATCCAAGACAAGGACTCCAAGACAAGGACCACCAGGCCAGTCTCAGGCGTCCCGTCGTTGCAATCGCCTCGCAGTGACACAGAGGGTCTGGTACGTACCCCCGGCCGGACCGAAACCGAGATCGAGATCGGGCTCGTGTGGACTGGATCGATCTGCGCCTCAGCTCCATTGTGTTTCGGGTGGGTGGGTTCGGAAGGGTGCAGGTGGCAAGAAGCCCAGTCTCTTCTCTTAAGACACCATCTCGTTTAGATCTGGGACTGTTTCACACAGAGGGGAGTTGGAGTGGGTTGAGGCTATGCTGAGATCGCGATCAAGGGTTGGATCGGGATCGGGATCGACATGGTTGAGATTTGACTACGACGGAGATGCTGAGACTCACTGTTTCTATTCTAGTCATTGATGATTTGGAATCAAGACTGCAGGGATTCCTGGAGTAACGCTGCTGCAGCAGAGACGTTTGCTCGTGCATGAGGACGGATTATGAGCTTGTGCCACAACCCTGTCTGGACTTGCCTGGACATCTTGGCCTGTCCTTTCTTGTCCCTTTGTTCTCTTTTGGACGTTAATGCTGTTGCGAGAGAGAGAAAGGTGAGCTATCGGCTCGTGTCACTCTCAGAGTTGGATCAACAGCCATATCCCTGGGATACCTGCATCGACGACTTCGTTTGCACGCATTGATTCATTGATTCATACAGGATCTGTCAGCTCGTTTGCATGTATCTGATCCAGTTGAACAGTCATTCTTGGCCCGAATAACTCCTTTCTTGATCTGTACAGGACAGTAAAGACGGAGACCATCAGCCTATATATACCCTCTCCAAGACTGTTCTGATCTCCCTCCGTATATATTCTCTTCATCTATATATCAGTCTTCTATATCACTCGTCGCTATGATCTGCCCATAGTCTTGTCTTTGCACTTCATCTTCATCCTATCAGTCCTGCCGGCCTTTTTTGAGCACTTATGTGGTGTCTTGACCTCCGATACAGGCCGGGATTACCGCGGCAGCTGGCTAGTATGCACTCCTAGCCCCCGGTCCAGATCAAGCATACTCAGTCAGGTAAGTGGGCTCACCTTAGCCGCTGGATTCTTGCTCTATTGTACATTGACTGACACGAGTTTATCTTCATATAGTCCATTGACGGTTAAGACTCCCGGAGCCTGGACGACTCGAATGATCAGATAAGGTAGACACCCATTCCATTAAATTATCCATGAAGCTGTAAAGGACGTAACTGACAGTTTCAATTCCATCAAGGACGTCCAGAAGACACTACGCGACTCAAACAAGCACCACCACTATGGCATATACCACCAGCTATATACATCCATCGAAAGCTGATTATACTTGTGTTGCCGATTTGAAAGCCAGACTTCGAGTGATATCCAACACACTGTTCAAAGCCAGGGGTTCCTACAGGCCATCTACATACCTTGTTCACAGTGACCTGTAACCTGGACATCCCAATTTCCACTCGTTCTATATTGCTTGTATGTCAACCCCCTGGCATCTTGAGTGTATCTAACTGATTAATATAAGAGCTATCCATCATGTACCTGCAGCAGCATAGCTCACCAACTTCACTTCGAGATCGGCATTGACAGCGACTGCGCCTTGTCTTGCCGAACCCACTCCCCGTGCCCACGAAGCCCACTCACACACCATGCAATGTAATCCAATTCAAGACATTCAACACCCAGAGAAGGGACCACATTCTTTTAATCGCCGCTTTCTGTGTGCTGTCGATACTATCAAGGCATGTGGTCGGTTCTCTGTCAACGCCCGGACGAAGTCTCGGACAGGAATGGCTTCGAATCACAACAGATAAATCCTGTTTGGGAACGAGAGCAAAGGAAAAGCAAAGGAAATGCTGTCCTACCGATCTGTATTCGCCCATAGGCGGGGGAAGAATATCAGTTGTCCCCTTTTGGAGGAGCGCACTGGCCTGTTCTCCGCTGTGCTGGAAGAGATAAAGGATATCAAGGTCTTCACCGAGAAATACTCCCTGGATCAGACGGTGAAAATCTCCAATGAACTGGGAGTTAGCACTGTCCCTCATTCCGCCGCTTGGATAGGCCAGCCAGAGAGCCGTGCATGGAATCTCACCTGCTGTCATTTCCTTTATTACCACTCCCAATATACTCGCTGTTTTTACGTTTTACGCTCTTACTGCTGGCTGTATCAAGTACTGAACAGAGAGTGCTAAACGACACGGGAAGCAGACATGGACACCAGGGATCAATATCACGCCAACAAACTATGAGATTTGATCGTTGCACTCGGAAGAGATGGATATACGGCTGTTTTGCTTCTGCAGAACCTTTATATGCCCGATTATATTGTATTTATGTTTGAAATGTGCATCAGTTAGACAGTATCTAATCCAATTATGAGAACCCCATAACCACAGCGATTGTAAGAATCACAACGATAAACCATCTACAGTCACCAGCATTCCCGGTGAGCCTAGAGTAGCTAGTGCTCTGCAGCACACCGCACCTTGACTCTGATGCTGCCCTAGCTGTGGTAACTCTTGCCCCTTGCGTGGCAGGCTAAGCGAGGAGCAGCACGACGAGTCGACCAGCATGGGTAATTCTGCAGATGTGCCCTCATGCCTATAAAGCCGATGCACCAGTGAGACTGGGTGTCATCTTACAATCCAGACTGTACAGACTGACCGTGCTGGCCTTGGAGAATATGCGCACTCTAGGCGGCCTCGTCTGCTTCCTCTCGACAGTGGCTTTCTCGTTTCATATACAGAGAAGTTATGCAGGAACAAAAAGCACAAGCTACAGCCAATTGCTCCTCAATCAGTCTTGCCCAGTGAGTCCACTCATTAGCCTGCAGACTGACACTTGTCTGGTCAAGCCCAACAATTGCAGCGGTGGCTACTGCATCTACAGCGACCTTGACTTCTCAGGATCACGCGGAATCTCTTTCCTAACGACACCAGAGATGGAAGGCATATTCAGGGAATCTATCCAGAAACATAAACTGAGCGATCGACTCACCGGAATCGCTGTGGATGCATTTGAGCAACGCGATATCCCAGGCAAGGGCGTTGGACTGGTGGCGAAGCGCTTCCTGCAGCGCGGCGAGCTGATCATCAGGGAGCCGCCGGCGCTCATTGTCCACCTAGATGCTGAATCTGAACTGCCTGATAGTACGCGGTTTGAGATGCAGCAGGCCGGCGTGGAGGCTCTCCCGGCTGACACCAAGCTGGAAGTGCTAGGGCTTATGGGCCACTTTGGAGGGGATCCGATTGAAGATCGCCTGGACACGAATGCTTTCGGGGTAATGCTTGGGGGCTCGGAAGCAGAACATAGGGCTCTGTTGACGCAGACTTCGGTGGGTTTTCTCTTCGCGAGTTGCTGTCTTGGTCTACGCTGACACCGAGGAGAGGTTGAATCATGACTGTCGGCCCAGGTCAGTTAAGGCAGCATACAGGCCGCCGTGTAAGACGAAAGACTGACAATCGATCGTCCTAGCTGCATTTTAAATTTCAATCCCAGGACCCTCACGGCGAGTGTTTACACTGTTCGGGATATCCGCCCTGGCGAAGAACTTAGCATTTCTTGTATGTGACATCGATAACGATGAAGCTCGCGCTTACCACTCTAGACATTGACACGAGGACAACGTACGCGAAGCGCCATGCAGCCATCCAGAGCTGGGGATTTACCTGCTCCTGCGCAGCCTGCACGCTTCCACCAGGAGACCGATTCTTGTCAGACGACAGGATCCAGCAGATCAAGCACTATACTGCGGAGCTTAAAGATTGGTCTAACAGAAGCCAAGCGGCACCAGAGATTGCGGAGGCCCTGATAAGATTGTACCAAGAGGAGCAGATTTTCTATTATATCGGGGATGCGTATCGGCTGGCGGCTCACACTTATAGTGGAGTACGAGATGGGTACCACGCATTGCGCATGGCCAGTAACGCCCTCGTATATGGGCTTCAGGCGTGGGATGATATGGGCTCTAGCATGCGCGACGTTCTAGAGTTACTGGAAAATCTCGAGAAGCATTGGAGTTGGGGGAAGCGGTTAGAAGAGAGATAGCAATCTCGAACAGATTGGGTGTACAAACAGCGCCGGAAGCTGCCATAAAGCAATTCGAGTTATTTTGATTCACTGTGCGAGTACGCAATTGAACGCTAAGCATACAAAAGCACTGCAGAGAGCTAGCAGCGCAAGTAACGCGCCCCAAACCCATATACATGGCGGTCTCAAGGGCCTAGTTGGGCTCCAATTACTAGGTGGATGAACCACGGCAACTGTTGGACTTGCAGCGCTGATGACAGCAACCTCTGTTCCGTACTCTTTGGGATCGCCAGGGAATGGGTGAAGTGGCTGATTGGAGCCATCTACGGCCTCTCCCCAGAGGTTCAGTCGCCAGTTGATGAATGTACCCGTGTGGCCATTTACATTGGTGTCCTTGACAATCACTCGCCATGTTCCGATGCCCGACTCGCCCCTATATCATTAGTCTTCTGTAGCAGGCATAGGGAGAGGAGGGGATTACCAGTGTGCAACAGACATGAACTCCCAGTCTGTATAGCCTGTTCTATGCTGGTCCGGCATTCGGGGCGTGCTCAGATAACTGACCACGCCACTTGGGCTGACGAGTTCCACGCTGAGATCACCACGCCGGGTGTGATTGACATTGATAGTGACAGTGACTTGCTCTAATTGCACCAGATTTGCCGCTCGCAGCATCTCCGAAGACACTTCATAGTAACTGGACTGTCCTTGATGGCCCTCAACGATATTACGGTCTACCTCTTGCCATGCTGAATGAAGCCATGCTTGCGGTTTGACTAGTTCCCAGCTGCGAGCCTTTTGAACAAGAGCATATGCATCTACCTTGCCATATCCCCAGTCGTGACTGAACAGCCGTCCACCCGCTGTATCTTGCCAGCTGCCATCAGAGGTATGTACTGGGACGGCAGTTTCGACCAGGAGATACTGAACATCGCGCCAGGTCAGCTCCGGACGCACGCTCAGAGCCAATGCAATCACCCCCGCCCCCAGAGGAGCCGCCGCTGAAGTACCACTATGAAGAGAGAAACATCGATCCCCGTTGTCGGTCGAGTAGAGCCCGTGCCCATGGCCACTACTGTAGGCCACCACCAACTGCGCCGAGCAAGACTCTGCATACCGGGGATGGGTGTCCATTCGGTCAATTGCACCAACAGTAACACTGTATATACTGTTCGTGTAACCGTCAAAGTTGCAGTTATCGTCATTACTGGCCCCGTTGCCAGCGGAGAAAACAAAGACGGACCCCTTGCCACCGCGGCCGTTCTGCACCCCGTTTACAATGGCACGCTGGACCAGGATGCCAGGGGCTTTCATTGTGATCCCGTTATCCTCGGGACCCCACGAACAGGAGTAGATGTGGTTGTTTTGATAGTCGTAGTTGATTGCCGCCGCCTGGTCGATATCGTCTACATGGCCAGACAGCATGCGGATTCCAGATATCTGGCTGTTATATGCAACACCAACACCGCAAATATTGTTCTTCACCGCCGCAATCTCCGCCGCGCAAAGGGTTCCGTGGTGATCGTCTACCAGCCGTGGCCGGGGTTCGGGGCTGTGGTCGTTGAAGTCGTACGACCCCTTTGCGTAGTAGTTTGGCTGCAAGTCTCGACTGTCGAGGTCTAATCCGTCATCGATAACAGCCACAGTGACCCCCTCCCCGGAAACACCGTCTAGCCAGACTCCTGTGACGTTGAGATCGCTCCCAGGCTGGACTGTGTTTAGTAGATGCCATTGCTCGCGGAAGAAAGGGTCGTGGATGCCCAGGAGTGAAATAGCCTCGTCCTGGGCCTGTACTGCAGCCTCATCTGGTTGTTCGAGAAGTGCTTTCTCTGATGCACGTGGCTCTTGCGGTGGAGGGATCCTTCTATGAAGAGCGTCCGCCGGGGCTAATTTCGATGCCCAAAAGGGTACTTCAGAAGCATTGTGCGCCTCTCGCAGCAGCCGCAGTATATCGGCGCTGTTCCCGTCTTTGGCCATGGAGAAAGCATGATGGTCTGGGAGCTCACCAATTGGGCCTTCATGTTTGATACCCAGGCTTAGGGCAACCTCTTCCGGGGATGCTTGGGGAAGAAGCTGGAGGGCAAAGTAGTCGTGAGTCTCATGGGAGCGGCGGAGGATGGCATGCGCTGAGTCCGCTCCGATGGCAAGATATACCACCAAAGCGTGAAAGAGACGCATTGTGTGGGTAGTTCCTCATGACCAGATCGGTTTTGCCTCTACTTTGACAATGCTTGCAGAAGAAATAGCAACCAGCTGATCAAGGTCGTGGGCTGATATCACCCTTGCATATGCAGATCCTGTTTGACTCCAGAAACCACCCCAAGTAAGGGCTTGCAAGTCGGTGAGACTGTTTAACATACCGATGATGATTAGTCTGTTTATTGGCCTCCATCCTACCTATGTACTACCTACAGAGTCCGTCCGGTGCTTTCCCAAGTCCCTTGCAAGACGTAGGGATGCCGGTGTACTGCATTTGAACCGTCCAACAACCCATCATCTGACTCTCTATCTGTTTCTACGCACTTGAGAATGACGTCTGCTCTGCTTATTCTTCCGCTAGTTGCGTGGACCATCGCCGTGGGCGTATTGGGTGAGACGGTAACTGTTGGACATGCAGCTGTGAGTGCTTCCGGCAGATGATGGCAGACTCTAACCTCTTCAGCTTCCAATTGATCATACCGACGCATCTGTTGGGACATTCCAAAACCGCTACTGGGCGAATTACCAGTATTACCGCCCAGGAGGGCCAGTGTTTGTTCACGATGCTGGAGAAAGCAACGCAGAGCCCACCGCGGAGCGCTATCTGGGAGATTCCTCCTCGTACCTGGTAGACTTTCTACGAGAGTTCCATGGAGTTGGCGTCGTCTGGGAGCACCGGTCAGTCTTTGGTCTCCTACTATTCTGCTACACCCATTGACTAATGCATGATCAGTTACTTTGGCGAGTCAGTGCCCTTTCCGGTCAATCTGACCACGCCGTTTGAGCACTTCCAATATCTCACAACCCTGCAAGCACTGGAGGATATTCCAGCATTTGCGCAAACCTTTCGCCATCCACACACCGGAGTAGACCTCAGCCCTCGCACTGCTCCATGGGTGATGATTGGCTGTTCTTACCCCGGGGCGCGAGCTGTCTTTTCGCGGGCCAAACACCCCGAGACCTTCCACGCTGTCTATGCATCCTCCGCCGCAGTCGAGGCTGAAAACAACGGCAATATGTATTTCCAGCAGGTGTACCGAGGAATGGTCGGCCACGGCTATGAGAATTGTACTCGAAGCCTGCGTCAAATCGTAGAGTATGTGGACAATCAGCTATCATCCGGGCCCTCCAATGCATCGGCCATCAAGAGGCTGTTCTTTGGCCCTGGGGCTGAGTATAACTCGCACGAAGACTTCGCCTCAGCACTAGCAGCTATATACAACAAGTTCCAGAGCAATGGAATGGCCGGGGGGAATTCAAGTCTCCCCGGGCTCTGCGACTACCTCGAGCGCACCCCCAAGACAGAAGACTCGTACGCTCTAACGAAACGGTTCGCCTCCTGGCCACCCTTTATTGGGATTATCAACATATATTCCCAGACCAACTGCGGCGGTCAGAACTCCTCCCTCCCATTATCGTGTGATTTATCACAGAAGAGGGCTGCAGATCAAGCGCTTATCTCGTGGATGTGGATGGTGTGCTCGGAATGGGGGTCAGGGACCGGGCCCGCTCCAGAACCCTACCCCATTGTATCCAAGTATATCCTCTCCAACGATAGCAAAGCTGGCATCTGTAACGCGCAGTTTCCCGGTGCCATTGATGCAGGTGCTCTCCCTGCCCAGCCAGAGACGGCCCGGCTTAATCGGGCTACTGGGGGCCGGCATGTTCGGCCCTCCAACACCTTCTGGACTGTTGGCGAGTTCGACCCTTGGCGGTCACTTACGCCTCTGACGGGGACAGGAACAGCTGCCTCCAGCGCAGTAGAGTATATCTTGCCCAAGGCGGAGCATTGCTATGATTTTCGCACCTCCTTATCCTCTGCAAATACTGCGCGAAACCAGTTTGTCGACCATCTGCGGGTGTGGCTGCCCGAGTGGCGCCCAATGTGAACCTTGCCGTTATGCTCGTCGTCTTTTTAAACTATGTTAGGGGTACTCACTGGCGTAAGATGGCCGACCTGGATGAATATGAGATGTAACCTGGTATCTGTTGGCGTTCTTATGCATTTCAAGACGGAGCCTGCTGTCGACATTCGACGTTTGCATAGTAAACGAAGCATTCAATGCAGAGTTGCAAGACAAGGAATAAATATACCATAAATAGCTGTTTTCGAAGAAAGAACCTCTTCCCTCCTTTCTATATGGACGTTGTAGAGCGTTTTCCACACCTGCATGCGCTGGCGTCCAGGCAGGAAGTTACACCAACAGGATAAAGCACAAGAAACAGAAACTAAAAGACAGTCTTTGTTAAATAGTCATACTATATGATCTGTAGTACTTGCCATACTGCTTTAATTTATGCTGGCTAAAGAATGTCATAAGTTGAATGCCGTGGCTAGCCCTAACCCCCGAATAATCAAACGCAGTGCATCGACTCCTGAGCCCGGCCGTGATCCCATGAGCCCGCCAGCTGTGAGTACTGGAGAAAGCTACAGAAACATGCTTCTTCCCCGAATATGCCATTGATAGTAGACCAAGTAACCAATAGCTCAAATAAAACTGAAATCATCCGCCTATTCGTTTCCAGCTTGTCCCGATCCTCAAAATGCGCAGCACATACCGGCTTCCTGTTAGGGTATGGCATTGCTTGCTGTGCCTTCTAATCGTCATCTTAGTTAGAAAGGTCGCCCTCAGCTTCCTGCTCGTCTCCGCGGTAAAGAATCTTGAAGTTAGGACGCTTAGAAAGGTCGCCCTCAGCTTCCTGCTCGTCTCCGCGGTAAAGAATCTTGAAGTTAGGACGCTTGGAAAGGTCGCCATCGGCTTCCTGCTCGTCTCC